>NC_052511.1:49322096-49372458 GCF_014356525.2 Nilaparvata lugens | reverse complement strand
GTTCCATGAAAGCTCTCATCTATGTCTTGAAAAAGACGTCCCAATCTCCTCAGCTGATTAGACACCCTGCGGTTCCACTTTTCTAAAATCAACCACCTCTAACAAACTGGGAATTCCCAGTTCCATGAAAGCTCTCAGCTTTGTTTTGAAAATAACGTCCCATATCCGTCCTCAGTTTGATACCCTGTCGTTCAATTTTCACAGAAATCACCCCTTTTTTAACAAGTGGAGAATCCCCACTTCTTATCCCATGGGTTTGCGAAGCTCTAGTGTCAACCCTTCCCCGGCTTTAACAGATGGTTTTAGATTTTTTGACAGGAGTTGAGTGGATTTAGACAACCGTGAGGGAGATTAAGAAGTTCTTCTATACTACTGGAGCGTACATGACAACAATAGAAACCTATTCTATTATCCTCACCAGTCTCTAGATAATAAATACCGGAAACAAAATAATTCTCCAAAGTGAAATTCATTTAAATCTGACAGTATTGCATGAATGAGAACTGTTGATGTTATTAATGAAGAATGCTGACAGTGTGGAAAAAATTTCATTTTTTAGTGAGGTCTACGTAATAACGGTTATTGAGAAAGATGGGAGAACGACGTTGCCGATTCTCTTCTCTGCCTTGCAACTTCTTTCTGTAGAGGATAGATGATACCCGTATAGCTGATGATGTCATATCAACTGTTCATTCTAGTTTGAAATAATCAATAATTATAATATTTTATTCGTCAAGATAATTTTTTTATGATATATATTGATTATTTTAACAAGAATGAACAATTGATATTACACCAGATATACCGGTATCAGCTACCCTCTTTGGGAGGCAGTGACAAGGCAGAGAATCGGTAACGCTGTTTTTCTATCTTCCATTATCTTCTACCTAATCACTGCCTTCTACAGAGGATAATTGATTGTGGGATATCTTATGATGTAACTTGTTCATTCTTGTTTAAAGTAATCAATTATATTTTATCCGCCAAGAAAATAATAACCCTCAATGATTCAATAATGAAGTCTCATGATGAGATAAAAAATTTAATTACTAATTATATTTCTACGTTGTTCAAAACCATCAGACATTGTTGCGGTGTTTGGAAAAGAATAGGGCTATCTGTGTTTGAATGTAGACAAGAATTGCAACATAAAATGTTGAATCAAATACTGCCATTATAACGTGAACCTCACTCTAGTCTCCAGATAATACTGTATTAGTGTAAAGCTTTCAGCTGCTCTTGTTGACAAGGTTAGAAACATAAAATGTTAATTGACCGAGCGAAGTGAGGTCTAAGATCAAGTCGACGGTTTGGCATTTCTCTTAATGTTAAATGTTTATATGTTTTTATGTTGCGCATTTACGGCGAAACGCGGTAATAGATTTTCATGAAATTTGGCAGGTACGTTCCTTTTTTAATTGCGCGTCGACGTATATACAAGGTTTTTGGAAATTTTGCATTTCAAGGATAATATAAAGGAGAAAGGAGCCTCCTTCATACGCCAATATTAGAGTAAAAATCAGATATATAATATTCATCATAAATCAGATGACAGTGGATTACATAGATGTGTGGAGAAGCCAGTCTATTGCTGTATTTCCATAATGTCTATAGTTTCAATCAGGTACTTGTAGATCAGAATACTGCATGAGGTCTACTGCTCACAGAATACTAGTATATATTGATTATTTCAACAAGAATGAACAATTAATATTACATCAGATATACCGGTATCAGCTACCCTATGTGGAAGGCAGTGACAAGGCAGATAATCGGTAACACTGTTTTTCTATCTTTTATTATCTTCTACCTAATCAATGCCTTCCACAGAGGATAATATTGATTCTGGGATATCTTATGCAACTTCAACTACTGTTCATTCTGTTTAAAGTAATCAATTATATTTTTATCCGTCAAGAAAATGGCCCATATGAATAAAACCAGAGCAAATGCTCATGAGCATGAGCATGGAGCATTAGGTTTTGCTCATGAGCAAAAGGTAGAAGCAAAAGCATTATTTGTTCATTTTCATATGAATAAGCTTTACCTTATACTCTTACCTTATGCTCCTGAGCTCTGGAGCAAATGCTCACGTATTTTGAAGATTTTTCATCAGCTGATTCGCTTTTGTAGCTTTTGTTTTTATAGTTTACGGAAGCACTAAATACGCAAGTAGGGTGCACTGCTTGTGTTTACGTCGTCTGCTCTGTTTTCTATTTATGAATATGAATAGAGTTTTAGGTTAGTTGAGTTTAGAATTTTGAATAGAGCGTGAAAAAATGTCATCTCTATATAATCTTCAGCATATATAATATCAATAGCCTTCTTATAATCGTCTACACTCTCATCTTCTTAAATGCCTATTTCCTATTTTTTGATGGCTATATTTATATTTTTTGTATTTATTCTTTTGTAGGAATGAAAAATGGTGATACATATCATGGTTGAATCTAAAAAGATTTTATAGTTCTCAACTATTGGTTGTGATCGTATCTGGTAAAGTTTCCTCTTCCTCATACGAATTAGTTGAGCCATTTTACTATGAGCAGAAGTATCACCTTCTGCTCTAGACTAGACTCATTTTTTTGAAGCATTTGCTTCAAAAGTTGAGCAAATGCTCTAGTTTAATCATACAATTTTGAGCAAAAGCTTTTACATTTGAGCAAATGCTCAAACTATTTTTCTGATGATCATGAGCAAAAGGTTTTGCCTACGTTTATTCATAGAAAATGAAGCAAATGCTCCATATTTTAGAAGTATAAGCAACTTTATTCATATGTCCCAATATATTCCTTAATGATTTTATGATGAATTTTCATGATTGAGATAGAATATTTAATTCAATAATTATATTTCTACATTCTTATAAATGATCAGGCAAAGTTGCGGAGGTGGAAAAGGATAGCGCTATCTGTTTTGTTGAATGATAGAGAAGGTTAGCAACATAAAATGTTAATCAAATACTATCATTATAACGTGAGCCTCACTGTAGACTCCAGATAACACTGTCTCACTGTAAGAACAAAAGTAGTCATTTCTATCATCTGTCTTGTTTCTTGTTTGTCAGCTACTTAGCTAACCGGCTGGAATTCGAATGTTTGTTTATTTTCAGTTAATTTGGAGCCTGGTGGACAGAAAGGGTGGTCTATTCAGGGACTGTTAAAATTGGAGGGAAAAGAATGTGTCAAAAGATAGACCAACCCTTTCAAAGATTGGAAGCGCTTTCTGAATGGACCTACCCCTGGGATTCACCTACTAGATTATCAGTCTCTATTATAGGTTCATGCCTAGGAGGAGGTGAGCAGGAGGAAGAAGAAGAGAAGAGAGAGATAAGAAGAAGAGAAGAAGAAGAAGAAGAAGAAGAAGAGAAGAAGAGAGAAGAAGGAAGAAGAAGAAGTAGAAGTAGACGAAAGAAGAAAGAAGAAGAAGAGAAGAAGAAGAAGAAGAAGAAGAAGAAGAGAAGAAGAAGAAGAAGAAGAAGAAGACAAGAAGAACAGAGCAGAAGAAGAAGAAGAAGAAGAAGAAGAAAAAGAAGAAGAAGAAGAAGAAGAAGAAAGAAGGAAGAAGAAGAAGAAGAAGAAGAAGAAGAAGAAGAAGAAGAAGAAGAAGAAGAAGAAGAAAGAAATTTCTTTCAACTTCCAGATTTGATTAGAAGAAAGACTAAACTTGGTCATCACTACTATATCGAAAATTGTGAGACATTATCACATACTGTGATTTGAGACATTCTCAAATATTGAAAAAACATTTCAAGACATTTGAGTTTCAACAAATTTCTAGATTTATCAAGAAGAAAGACAAATAATGGCAAAGTATCTAGTAGGGGCGTCTCCACTCTCCAGCCACAGGAAAGTAATCTATTAACATGTTTCCTGTCTGAAATTGCCACAATTTCCTCACTGAATTTACGACAGTCGTCATGGTCTGAATTTTTCTAGGCCACTGTCAATTTCTATGCTAATATTTTCTCAGCTAATGGATATTAGTCTGCTAAATAGAAGCGACTTTGGATCCGACTTTGTAGTTTTTACAATGTCAATCAATGTTCGTTCTTATTGCACTATAGTGAGGTCCACGTTATAATAGCAGTGTTTGATTAGCAATGGTATTGCTATCCTTGTCTATCATTCAACAAAATGGATAGCGCTATCTTTTTCTCGCATTTGTTCTGTTGCCAGATCGTTCTTTAACAATTTAGAATGGACAATTAATTTACAAAATATTTCATCTTGATTATGAAATTATTGAAAAATATAATTTCTGGCTCAATAAAATATTATTGATTATTTAAAACGAGAATGAACAGTTGATATTACATCAATAAACCTGTATCAGCTACCGTCTATAGAAGGCATTGACAAGACAGATGATCGGCAACGTTGTTCTCCTATCTTTTTCTCCACTGCCATTATAACGTGGACCTCACTATAGTGCTTTAGTCATAGCAGCTGGTGTCTTGGCACAAGCTGGCTTCAATTGCCGCAATAATAAATTCTCAGGCGGCAAAATCAATTGGTCATGTAATTTAGGAGGCTGTAAGGAGAATGAGAAGTTGAGAAGCAGTAGATTAGGAAGAAGATGAAGAAGAAGAAAGAAGCAGGAGGAGAGGAGGAGAAGAAGAAGAAGAAGAAGAAGAAGAAGAAGAAGAAGAAGAAGAAGAATCGAATAAATAGGAAATAAATGAAAGAGGAACAAGAGATAGGTTGGTGGATATTTATGAACTCTTACATGAATGGAATGAATACAGAAGAAAAGGGAAGAAGAAGGAGAAGAGCAATAAAGAATGAACGACTGAGAATTAGTGGAGAAGAGAAGAGAGAAAGACAGAGAGAGAGAGTAACAGAGGGAGAGAGAGTGAGTGAGAGAAAAAAAGAGAGAGAATAAGAGTGAGAGAGATAGATAGATATCTGATAGAAAGATAAATGGATAGTGAGAGAGAAAGAGTGAGTGAGAGAAAAAAAGAGAGAGAATAAGAGTGAGAGAGATAGATAGATATCTGATAGAAAGATAAATGGATAGTGAGAGAGAAAGAGTGAGTGTGAGAGAGTGAGAGTGTGAGAAAAGGATACCAAGTTGAAATAATGATTGCGGCACTATTTGACCAAGAAAACTAGTGAGGCGATTTGAAGCCGTCATGGGTCAAAGCCTGACGCACAAGGGCTGTCCAAAAAAAGTGCTGACGCTATTCTTCCGAAACCACCTGCACCTCTACCGACCCCTCGCCACTCTGTGACCCCTACAGGACCCCCCCTGGACCACTACATCATAGTTCTCACTCTATCTCTATTTCTCACACCGTCTCTCGCTCGCTCTCTCTTCCTCTCATTCTAGTCGTGTGTTAATGAGGAGGATATTATTTTATATCCTTTCCAGAGAGTTAGTAGAATGTTTAATTGGAACATTGTACATTTATGTATTCACACTAGTAGTTCTGTGAACAGTAGACCTCACGCAATTTTCTCATCCACAGGTATCTGGTGTCACCTGTTCACCGGCTTCTTCAGACATCTATGTATAGGTGCGTACAGATTTGCGCGCTGCGAACACGAGCAATTCACTTTTCATCAGCTGATTATATCTGTATTTGTACAGAAACGGTAAGATACATATATAAAAAGCTTGGCATCAGCTGATTAAAAGTGAATCTCTCGTGTTCGCGGAGAGTAAATCTGTACGCACCTTAATGAATGCAATCCACTTGTCAGCTGATTGATTATGAATTATTCTATAGTCTGATTAATCCTATCTTTAAGAGTAGATGATATATTATATAGTGAGATCGGAGTATGGAGGAATTCCTTTTCTGTTCATATTATCCTTAAACAGCAAAATTTCAAAAAACCTTGTGTATACATCGACGCGCAGTTGGAAAAGGAATATTCCTGCCAAATCTCATCGAATTCTAGTAACGCGTTTGGCCGTGAATGCGTTACATACATACAGACAAAAGCAAATCGAGTTGAAACATAGACCTCACTACGTTCGGTCAATTATTTATTTACTTCATTCCTCAATTACACTAGTAGTTCTGTGAATAGTAGACCTCAACGCAGTATTCTCATCCACAAGTACCTGATTGAAACTATAGACCTTATGGAAATGCAGCAACAGACTGGCTTCTCCACACATCTGTGTAATCACTTGTCAGCTGATTTATGATGAATGATTCTATAGTCTGATTTTTACTCTAATATTGGCGTTTAAAGGAGGCTCCTTTTCCCCTTATATTATCCTTGAAATGCAAAATTTCCAAAAACCAAGTATATACGTCGACGCGCAATTAAAAAAGGAACATACCTGTCAAATTTCATGAAAATCTATTACCGCGTTTCGCCGTAAATGCGCAACATATAAACATTCAAACATTCAAACATTAAGAGAAATGCCAAACCATCGACTTGAATCTTAGACCTCACTTCGCTTGGTCAATGATTGGGAGAGAATCAACAGGATAAACCCAGAACTGTTTCTCTCCCCAATTTTGATTAAAATAGTACAAATGAGGTTATGAAAACACTTTTATTAAATCACAAAATAAGTCGTAATCTCATATTTCGAGTTTGATTCAAGAAATACATAGCATATATATATTTATTCGAGCCTGATACATAAAACTACTTCCGAAAGGACTCCGAGTGGAGTTTGAAGGTCTCGTTTCAACCAGTTTTCAGGTATTCCAGACTGCTTGACGCGGCTTTCAACTTTTTTTACTTTGTGAATTTACAACGTAACCTCGTTAATGCAATCTGGAACGAATCTGAACGGTAATGACCGCCTTACCTTTACCTCCCACATGCTTCAAATATAACTTGCTTCAAATTCCACGAGCGTGTCTTGTTTTTGATAATACCTTGTCAATGATTTCTGCTCTATAAAGGTTATGATCTAATGATGCGATCTGTTGAAAGCACTATGGATATGATAGAGCTACTAATAGATGTGATAGAAACTAAAATAGTTAAATAGCTTTACAAGGCTAGGTAGGTGTTATCATTGAAAAAAAGACAGCATGATAAGAAATTCCATAGTATAGGTAGTTTATGTTCCAAATTTCAAGCCGATTACTATTTTTTAATATCGGGGACCGAGCTTCGCTCTGGAGTACAAAAGCATAAAAAGTTTATTACGAAAGAAGAAATTATAATAATATTTATAGTTCATAAATAAAATAATGTTCTTTCCAATCACAGTGAATTGAGATTAATTCCCAGAGGAATGCAAACATTTCCCTCCCAAAGGCCCTGTTGTGCAACAAAAAGAAGGTTAAATTTTAATCCTGATTAATTTCACGTGAACCAAATCAGAGAAGACCATTTCAAAAAGATGGTTCTACTGGAATTAATCAGGATTAAAAATAACCCGGCTTTTTTGCAACTGATTGAATGATTACAAAATTTCAACAGCTGATTCATAATTTTGACACAGTCCCACACACATGAACTCGCTCACTCTCTTCCATTATCAACAGATGATGAAATAATTACTATCAGCTGTTTTTCAAAAGATGGATAATAATTTCCTTTAATGTCCTTCAGCGAGTTTTCCCAGGGATGAGTCTAGTGCAATCGAATTTTATATTATAAACTACTATGTTCTGAATTCGTGAGAATCGTTAGAGCCGTTTTCGAGATCCGGTGAAATACAAACATATAAACAGAAATTATTGCTCGTTTGATAGTATAGGATTATTACCGTACTGTTATCACTGTTTTTTCATATTGTTTGGAATTTTTTTTCTCTATCATATTATTTGTATTTTTTTGTATTGTTATCTTGTAATAGAGAGTTAAGTGTAAGAGAGGGCCGACTGCGCCCTAACTTCGCTCTCTACGAAAATAAAGGCAGGAAATTCAATTCAATTATTCAATTCTATTTTTACTGTTTTTCCCGGGTGAGAGTTGAGAACAGCACAGTATGAGAGATTACCAGCGTCGCATAGCAGATTTATTTAATTATTTGCCAGTACATTGTTTTACAAATGTTCGGCAATTCGTCATACATGAAAACTTACTCAAACAACAAGAACTGTAAATCAATCAATTAGTCAAAAACATACAGATATGGCAGCACCCCCGAAGAACTCTGTAATACTAAAAACTTCTTTGTTTATTAGCCAGTTTCTGAGTCAATGAGGCGTTAGCTACAAGAAGGGCATATAGCTGAGATCTAAGTTTTCAGGAACAGAGTTTAAAGTTTTAATAACTAATTTAAATGTAGAAGGCATTGAGATAAGGTAATTAACTCCTGAAACCAATAAGATTAATACTTCTGTACAGAATTTGAGTATGAAATATGTAATTAAGTTATAGGGATGAAGTAATATAATATAAAAAAGAGATGTATGTGCCCTTTTACACTTATGGCTATTCAGTCAAAGAAGTGTGAATTGAATGAATTATTGAATCATTATTTAAGTTAGAATATAACTTTATTGAACTAGATCTATTGTCTAAAAACTAATTTTAAATTTCAAAAAAAAAATTCTACAAATTTTTCAGTCCCATCTTGGTGTCAATAGTCTTCATTCATTCATTAGCTGTCACAGTCTTCATCACTCATTTCTTCCACATTTTCAAGGATATAAGAGTTCTATTTCAATTATCAATAATAAAGTGCCATAACAAACTCAAATAAGATAACAAAACGTATTCACTAAATAATAGTCTTATAAGGTAGTTAGCAAACTGGCAGTTGAAAGCCAAAAATTTTACAGAAATCAGCTGACATTCATTTACAAAAACACACATACCAACATGACGACACAAGATATCATTATGAAACTTTCAGGATATATGGAGAAAGCAATGGCGGATCGTTTAAAATGTTCTCCGCAATAAGGGCATATAGCTGTATGTGCCCTTCTTGTAGCTACCGCCTCAATTCTTGAATTCTTTTTTATTCGTCAGGTTGGTAATTTCTGTAGAGAGAGCATTCGGAATATTTTTGATCATATACTGAGGGTTTGCCTCATAGAATGTAGTTTCACGAAAAATAATTTTTCCATCATTATCAACTACTAGTAAACTGAACCAGGGAAATCTTAAGATTGTTTTATTCTATGACTGAACGCAGTACTAAGTAGCAGAATACACAGTGTAAATGCGGCCATACGATTGGTAGTTGACTGGTAAAAGTTGAAAGGCTGTGATTGGCCGAGACAATACACTCCCACAGTGAGCGGAGCTTCCATATTACAACTGAGAAGCATGAGTAAACTGTTGTGAGAAAAATTGCGTATCTTGTCTCAGCCAATGGCAGCCTTCTTTTTTGTTGGGCCAGTAAGTATGGTACAAATCAGGTCAGTCAATATCATGACACAATTTTAAAAAAATCCAGAATTCATGTTCAACATTTCAGTCTACAAGACATAATTACTGATGGTTTTTGATCCATAGATTCAATAGTAGTTCTGTGAACAGTAAACCTCTCGCAGTTATAAACCACAACCTCCATCAGAGTAAATCCTGTCTGTATGACGTGTCGGCGAGATATCTGAGTGAAAACGGCCAATGGCTGTTGGGGTTGGTGTATCAAAATTGCTAACATCAAAAGCTAATCTCCTTCAAGTCATACTGGCAGCAGGTCAGCCTGAGTTCAAAGCAAAGAAAGGTCGAGAGAAAATACTTTTTTATTTCAGTTATTAATTGCAAGCGTCATTGCTTGCAATTCAATTCAATTCAATTCAATTCAATTTTCAATTTATTAAAAACACACAAAACAAGACAAAACAAACAAAAACAAAATTACAAAGATTTACGAAACAAATAAAACACAATAAAATGTTACAAATATAAAAAACCATGGGCTTAGTGTTTGGGTGTGTTGGAGAAGAGAAAAAAGAGAGGAAGATACCTAGCCAACTATGGTTTCCATGTAATAGGCAGGCAAAGAAGAGAAGAGAAGTAATGAGGAAAAAAGGAAGGAGAAAGGGGGGAAGGAAGAAAACAGAGGAATAGGTACTCAAATAAAGGTAAGCGAGTCCACTGAAAAATGAAAAAAAAAAAAAATAAAAAATGCTGGAGCAGAAATCTCGAGTCATATATCTAAATGGAAGAAGAAATTACTGTATGTCCAGTTTTTATATCCAGTTTAATTTTCCCGCTGACCTTATTGTCCATGAGAAAGTGATTCGGAATGAGGTTTATTATTTTAGTACCTATGTAAATAATTGCCTCCTTATACATTCAATATTAGTGTTATAGGTTACATATTTGTTAGCAGTGGCCCTTAGATTATAATAATTAAGAGTAGAGTTTATTGTGAGAGGAAAATCGGATCTATATTTTATTAGTACTCAATTACGGTTTTTATGTATAATGACGTATAGTCATGACCTCAAAATCACTAAAAACCATATCCGTTGGATAGAGCCTGGGTTTGTTTAATATAGTTTTAATTATCAGTTTTTGTGCTACAAATAATTCAGCAATATGACAGTGAAACAGCCTCCCCAAACAACTATGCCATACTGCAGAATTGACTTGACAAGAGCATGATACATCATTTTCAGGTGGTTCTTATTAAGAATTCTGTTAACTTGGTAAAATTTAAAGGATAAATATCTAATTTTTCTACATATGTATTTAATATGAACATCCCATTTAAGGTTTTCATCAATTATAATTCCCAAATACTTAGTATTATTGACTTTTTAATGGTTGGACAATCACAATTACCCAAGTTTAAATTGCACTGAGAATGGAGTCTCAAATCTTGATTCACGTTAGGCTGCCCTACTCTATTTGCAGAGAAAGTAATGTAATTAGTTTTTTCAATATTTAAACTTAAGGTATTCTTATCTAACCACTTCTTAATTAAAAGCATATTATTTTCAGCTATAGTATGAACTTCATTCCATGAAATTCCGTGAAAAATAGCTGCAGTATCATCTGCAAAGGATATCACAGTTGAGTTTAGAAGTCTTAAATTTAAAAAGTCATTTACATAGAGTATGAAAAGGATGGGAGAAAGTACAGTACCTTGAGGAAGACCATAAGAAGTTAAGTTAGTTACACTAGATTGATCATTTATGGTAGGGACTGGGTTCTATTACTCAGATAGCTTTTGAACAATTTAAGCGAGACTCCTCTGAAACCATAGGACTCTAGTTTATTGAACAAAGTATTATGAGGTATTGTATCAAAAGCTTTGCGTATATCTAGGAAATTATAAATCTAATTATTAATCTAGGGAATTAATAGTGCATAAAAATTGCATGCAATGACGCATGCAATTAATAGTACACACGACAGCTGATTTTTACGAAGTTACATTGAGAGCGTCATTGCATGCAATTTATAATCCACTCGACAGCTGATTCATGATGAATAATTCTATAGTCTGATTTTTAAGGTAATATTGGCGTTTGAAGGAGACTCTTTTTCCTTTTGTATTATCCTCAAAATGCAAAATTTCAGAAAAACCTTATTTATACGTCGACGAGAAATTGAAAAAGGAACATACGTGTCAAATTTCATGAAAATCTATTGCCGCGTTTCGCCGAAAATGTAGAACATAAATAAAAACATATTATATATAAACATAAGGAGGAATGCAAAGCCTTCGATTTGAATCTTAGACCTCACTTTGCTCGGTCAATAATTGGTCAGTTAATATCATGGTACAATTTAAAAACATTGATGATCCATCATTCAAACATTTTAACAAATGCTGACTATTTAAAATGAACCACACAACAGAAAATTAAGCTATTTGATACGTTTACAAGGCTAAAGATGTGTTTAAAAACCAACCAAACTATCCTTCAAGTATTTAGATCTATTTTTCCTCCATATTAATTTGTAATTCAGGTTTTGAACGTATTAAATTTGTAAATTAGGTTTAGTAAACGGTCGAGTGAGCATTTCGAAGAACAAGGCAACATAGTTTTGATAACTAAACTAGGATTTACTTGCAGAATTAATTGAATGGTTAACAATCATGTTATTCACTAGGGATTCTGACAGTTTAAAGTGGAAATAACCGTGGATTAACGAATCAGAAACCTGTAATAAGTTGGTGAGCTCGACTCAGAAGCTATTTAATCATTTACAAGACTTGTCCTTTAGAAAAATTCAACTGGCATTTCGATTAGATATGTAGTATGATGATGATGATATCATTAATGATGTAATCAAATCCAGTCTCAAGGTAAGTCACGTGATATTGACTCTAATCTGTCAGCATTATTAGTTACAGAATAACATCAATAATATTGAGGATACAGTGAGGTCCACGTTATAATGGCAGTGGAGAAAGATAGAAAGACAACGTTGCCGAACCTCTTTCTTGTCAATGCCTTCTATAGACGGTAGCTGGTACAGGTTTATTGATGTAATATTAACTGTTCATTTTAGTTTGAAATAATCAATTATTGACCGAGAGAAGTGAGGTCTAAGATTCAAGTCGACGGTTTGGCGTTTCTCTTAGTGTTTAAATTTTTAAATGTTTAGCCTATATGTTGCGCATTTACGGCGAAACGCGGTAATAGATTTTCATGAAATTTGACAGGTATGTTCCTTTTTTAATTGCGCGACGACGTATATACAGAGTTTTTAGAAATTTTGCATTTCAAGGATAATATAAAAGGAAAAAGGAGCCTCCTTCATACCAATATTAGAGTAAAAATCAGACTATAGAATTATTCATCATAAATCAGCTGACAAGTGATTACACAGATGTGTGGAGAAGCCAGTCTATTCACTACCTCCGTTAACAAAGCCGTAGTGCATTCGCGTGACGTCGGCACTGGTAGGACTTCTACACCAATAAGAAATCGTTGATTTCAGCTGATCTATATCAGTTAATGTTTTTATTGGTGTAAGAGCCCTACCTGTGCTGACGTAACACAAATGCAGTACGGCTTTGTTTACGGAGGTAGTGGTCTATTGCTGTATTTCCATAAGGTCTATAGTTTCAATCAGGTACTTGTGGATGAGAATACTGCGTGAGGTCTACTGTTCACAGAACAACTAGTATTTTATTAAGCAAGAAATTATATTTTTCAATAATTGATACATTTTCATGATTGAGATGAAATATTTTGTTGATTAATGATTGATGTACATTATTAAAAGACGATCTGGCAACAGAGCAAAGCGAGATAGCGCTATCCGCTTTGTTGAATGATAGACAAGGATAGTAATACCATTGCTAATCAAACTCTGCCATTATAACGTGGACCTCATTATAGGAGAATTAATAGTGAGTGATAATAAAAGTGGTTAGTTTCCTATTTCTCTTAATTTTCACATGTTTTGTATTTTTTTCACGCAGAAATAAAGTCAAATTTATTATTATTATTTATATTCATGACAGTATGAATAAGTGATGAGCATAAAATTGTCAGCGTTATTTGAATGGGAAGCTCTGATATTATTTAATGAGAAATGCTGACAGTTTGGAGTGAAACTCATTTTTGATTTTTGAAATCGACAACGGCAGATAATTTTCGAATTCCAGTGACTTAAGATGAAGCTATTTACAACTTACTCTACTATAATAAGGTCCACGTTGTAATGGCAGCATTTGATTAACATTGGTGTAGCTATCCTTGTCTATCATTCGACTAAGCAGATAGCGCTATCCTTCTCCACATCCGCAACGTTGATTGCAGACTATTTCCGAGTATGATGCATATAACCAATAATACAATCCGAATATGATGCATACAACCAATAATGAGGGAATGATGTGAAATAATTAATAGAATCCTGAAGTTTTGGGTGGATTCCGAACTCTCTCTGTTTGAAAACAGGATTTATTCGAACTATGCTGAAAGCAAGGCCACCTAGAATAGCTATTTATGTGTTAAGAGCGTAATACGCGACTTTATCGCTCGCGCAAAACAGTTATCACGCGACGCGAAGCGGAGCGTGATAATTTTGCAAGAGCGATAAAGAAGCATTACGCGCGAATTATAAACAACATTTTTTCTACAACTGCACAAACCTGTTAAATCACTTATATCTGGTGGCGGATTTTATAATAATTCGTCTACACTGATATCCATCATTGCTGTAGAATCGGTACAACTACCGACTTTTTAGGTTAAGATCTGAACGAGAATGGTTTGTCTTTTGGCGAGCTGCTCATCATCAGCTGATTAGCGAGCGTAAAGAAACTCTTCTACGCATGCGCGAATGATTTGCGCAGATTCTCCTCAGAAATAAGCTGTTTTATGAGGAGAATTGAGTAGTCTATGTAAATTCTTTCTTTACGCGCAGTTGTAGAAAAATCATCATTTTGATGATGTTGATGATTATAATGGTGAATGATACTGTATTTTCTCTATGCTTGAATCCTGACCTGACACTTAAAATTGAATCACATTTTAAATTCTTAGTTATTAAGTGATTATTAAGTTTAATATCTAATTCTAATTTAATAATTCATCCTTTTAAATTCAAAATTTCTTGTCTCTAGTTTTATTCACGTTAAGAATACCTGGAAGGTATATTAATTGGACAAGGGCTCGTGGAAGACCCCGGCTACAATATCTGAAACAAGTTACCAAAGATCTAGTGGAACCAGAGCTACATCCAACTGAAAAGGACAGCTCTGGACAGAAAACGATGGAAAGCTGCCTAACAATCGAATGATTGAAGCTAAAAAAGAAGTTTTAGACAGAGAATTGAACTTCAAAATTCTTGAAAATGAAATGCAACCCATATTCATTTATATTTTTCACAAAGAAGCACTGATTGGGAGAGAAAATTTAAGGATACTCCTTGTACTATTTCTCTCCCAATTTGGAAATGTTACAGTTTAAACAATTTGGAAGAAGTGCAGTTTTGGGTTAAACCTGTTGCTCTCTCCCAATCATTGTCAAATGATTTGTAAATGTATTGATAAATGAAATAAAATTTCACTGCGATAGAAGGAATAGTTGAAGTGCATTACACTAATCTCTAATAATTGGCCTAGGGGAATACGTTCACTTTCACGCCATGTTATTAATACACATTGGAAGATAATGGATATTGTAATTTCACTTCTTATCTCCATATTTTATCAACTGAGGAATGTTGAATGACGGCTTTTAGTGTTATAGTCTCTCACCTGGATCACAATCATGATGATTAATAGTATCTAGTGGATATGGTGTTATAAGTGTTATAGCGTCTAGTGTATATTATAGTGAGGTCCACGTTATGATGACAATCGAGAAAGATAGGAGTAAAGGGTTGCCGATTCTCTCCCTTGCCACTGTAGAGGATAGTTGATGCTGGTATATCTGGTATATTAACCATGGTACCGAGAATACATTCTAGGTATTCTAGGTATCATGATATTAAGGGCCGTTTGCACAGTGTAAGTTTAAGCTAAATCTGGATTATTTTTGGTTTAAACTGAATTTCCGTTTGCACAGTATCAGTTTAAACTCTGTAATGAGTTTAAACTCTGAGAAAGTTTAAACCTCCAAAGCAGGAGGTCTAAACCAAAAAATATGGATTAACTTGACATCTGTGAAGATTTGATGGGGAAACAGCTGATAGTAAATTATTTTTCGACGTTTGTTTTTATTGCTTCTGTAGACGATAATTATTAATTTAGGTTATAGTAAATTATTATTTGAATGTAAAAATAATTATAATGGAGGAATTGATAGAAGTTTTTAATGCGATTGATAAAGATGACTGCGAAGAAATTTTAAAACTGAGAAAAATTGGGCAAAAACTAATGATTTAAATTTCTGGGATGATAGAGAATTTTCTTAACGGTTTTCTTGAATAGAGCAACTGCCAATCTAGTATTTGATTAAATAAACCACTTGATAGAAAATGAGACAATTTTTGACAGTGGTCTTTGATTAGGAAACATGTTTTTAATAACACATAACTAAGATATTTTGCTTTTGAGAGATTTCTAATAAACGAGGAAGACCGTGGTAGATTCAAGCGTAACAAAATATCTTTTTTATCTAACATTCTAAAATATATTTTCTGATGCCAACTAAACATAAGTTTTTAAAGAATTTCTTGATCGCTTTTCACTTTTATAACCGTGTACAGCTTACTAGCAGCTCTGAGGATTTTGAACAAAAACAAGAAAATACTAAAATAGTAGCTACATAACCTCAATTTACTGATTGTTTGTAAACAAATAACAAATTTTCTGTAAAAATCAGCCTTCCTGATATTATAAACGATGACATTCTATTACCAACTTAACGCTAAACTAGTTCAACTCAAACTGGATTAGTAAATGCACTGAGAAAACCGATTCAAGTTTAAACTTTCAGATTAACTTAAACTCGATTAACTTAATCGAGTTTAGCAAACGGCCCTAACTGTTCATTCTTGTTTGAAATAATCAATTATATTTTATTCGTCAAGAAAATATATTTTAAAATGATTAATCAATTTTAATGACTGAGATTTAATACTTCATTATTTAATTAGTGAATTTGTAGAATTATATTAAATATAATGTTCTACATAGTTGGAAAACAATCTGGCAACATTGAGTAGCTGGGAAAGAATAGTGATATCTGCATTGTCGAATGATTGACAAGGATAACAACATCTATGTTAATAAAATTAGCATCGTGAACTTCACGATTGAAGAATAATGATAACTCTCAATTAATTTTCAAACTTATATCTCTATGTTACTCCGACGATAAAGATGATGTCAACCTTGACTTTTGCAGCATCAATTTGTCATCTTTTCATAGTATTTTTTCATTAAAATCTTGTATTAATCATTGTGACACGTTATCTGAGAATGGAACACGATCTCTGAGCGGAATATCTCTCACTTTCATGGTTAATGCGGTTTCACACAGTCTACTATTTATACTATCACGCAATGTCTGTGGAAGAAATCTGGGAAAACATTTGGAATGAAAAGATGAACAAGAAGAGGAAGAGGAAGAAGATGAAGAAGAAGAAGAAGAAGACAGGAGATGAAGGAGTCGGGAGAAGAAAAAAAATCGGAAATAAAACTTCGCAGAAATAGTTGAGGAATTTTTAAACAAACAACTTATCACATTACAAAGAATCTATTCTTGTAGTAGTTTTCGATTGGTATCACAATTCTTATTCAAGCGTTTATCTTGAAATTTCAATCTCTTAAAGTGTCCTTGTAAGTCTGAGAATCCTTGTAAGTGTTTGTGATACTATCACCCGAATTCCGAATAAATCTGATATTGATATATCTTCTCTCATAGTTGTTATCGTTGATCATAGAAAAGAACGAGAGATATGTCTGGGAGATTATACAATTTCAAACCAGTAAATAAGAAAATACAAAACTACAACGAAAAATACAGACAGAAACCAATATCAATATGAATTACTTCCATACAAGTTTCCCTCCTTTGTTTTTTGTTGTATTTTTGTATGTATTGGTTTAATATTGTTTATTCTCCTCTATTCTTTCCCATATTTGTGAGAATTTGTGTGTATTTATGGCTTCAAAATTTTATAAAATAACTTAATCAATTAATGTGCAGTGATAATTAAGTGTAATATTTTACTTTTGTTTGGTGTTTTAATTCTTCTAAATTTAAAGTTTGCATTTTTGGACGAAAATTGAGCTTGAACTATTTACAGTAGAAACATAACCTATTTTTATGGACATGTAATATTATCAAAATTTTGGAATGGAATAGTTTTGGGCTATGTCTGTTGTTCCTACCCAATCATATTATTTTATATGATTTGTAATATTGTATCCACGAATAAATAAATAAATAAATATTATCAGATTGGTTTTGTTAGTTACTAAGGCCCGGTTGCACAAAAGGCGGTTAAATTTTAACCGTGATTAATTCCACGACAACCAATCAGAGAAGCTGTATTTCCAAAAACAACTTCTCTGATTGGTTCTCGTGAAATTAATCACGGTTAAAATTTAACCGCCTTTTGTGCAACCGGCACTGAGTTCATCTTTAGTGACTGTTATTCAACGGTTCTCATGACTATATTCGGAATACTTGGGGGCGTGTCAAGTCTCGTCCAATGGCAGTAGAGCTCAACCTTCATTGGTCAACAACTAATGGCCAATCGTAGGGCTTCACCCACTCCATATTACTCAATGTTCAAGCTTTCTGTTTACTACAGGGATCGATAATGGTGTGACAACCAAAACTTGTATCCCAAATTGTTCAAATAAATTAGTAGTTCAAAACAATAGCAAGTCGTTTCATTCAGAAGAATTAGAATTTAAATTGAATAAGAGATGAATGGATGAACGAAATTTCATTAAATATCCTTCATAACATTAACCCTAAATAAACCTTATAACATTAATTTCATAAAAATCTTTGAATTAAAACAGAAATCTGTTGTCAAATTCTACACTGTTTTATTTAGTACACGACCAAGGTTTCATGACCACACCGGTCACATAAAAATCTGTTCATATGACAAGATATTAAATTCCTGTTTGTTTCATAAACTTTCTCATAAAACATTGATGATATTTTTAGAAATTTAGACAGGAAATTCAGTTTCTGGAACCTATCCCATACAATCTTAATTCTATTAAAATAAATTCCGACAGGAAATACAGTATCTCTTCTGATGCGACAGATGTAGGTGACCACAACTGAACCGTCCAAACTCAAAATTCGCCAAAATGTGCCGAATTGTTTTGGACTCGTCTCAAAACACAGATTGATTTGGCAACTGCTTCAAAGAAGTCTTCCACAGTCTGCACGGAGACTTGAGAACTTAATTCTAGCGTGAATTATAATTGAGAATTAGCCAAATGATATAACCGAGTTATTGCGTTGAAAGATTGCACTTGTATCTTTAAAAATTAGTGTTGAAAATAAATCTTGTACCATATTCAAATTTTGAAATGAGAAAATAAATTCAGCGTGAGCCAACAAACTGTGATAGACGAGTTATTGCGATGAAAGATTACCCTTGTATCTTTCAAAATCAGTGGTAAAAATAAGTCTTGTACCCATATTCACATTTTGAAATGTGAAAATGGATTTACGGTGAGCTATTTTGAATTTTGAGGAACCTACTTATTATACACCCATCTGTTACCGACATTTAATTTGTGAGAAGTGAAAATAAATCTACTAAAAGCGAACAGAATAGAAATATTTTATCATCAACCTCTTTGCGGAAAGCTATTCAAATTTCGAGGAGCCTAATAACGGTGCTAATGATTTTATTGAATAAAATCAGTCATGAACTCAATTCTTCATAAATTCCAATTGAATTATACATTTTTCTAGTACCATCAATTCAAGCTTAAACCAGCTTTCTGTGGACAACTTTGAATAATACTACAGAGGTAAATCGATTATAAAGGTGCGTACAGATATACGCGCCGCGAACATGAGCAATTCACTTTTAATCAGCTGACTATATCTGTATTTTTACAGATACAGATATAAAAACCTTGGCATCAGCTGATTAAAAGTGAATTGCTCATGTTCGTGGCGCGTAAATCTGTACGCACCTTTATGTTCAATTCTAATGCTTTAAAGATGAAGTTGACAGAATATAAATAAGAATTGAACAAACGCAGTCTACACTCAGATGATGAATTTGTTAATTTATTGTTCGTCGATAAACTCGGGGAATATTTTAAGATTTCTTCAAAAGTACTATTATTATAATAATTAATATTATTATTATTTTGTTGATCCAATGATACAAAATTATCATGTAAAATAATTTGGGGAGGATCAACAGGCACTGCCCAAAACTGTTCCTCCCCGAATTTCGATTCATTGAAATTGTCCAGAAATAGTTACTTGATTGTTTGCTTACGATAATAAACAGCACTAAAAGTGTATTTTTTCAACCTTCCAGCAGGCTCGTGTCACATGACATAACATGCAGTAATAGTTAACTTTTGTTACAAATCCGTGGTAATGAAAACTGAGGTAATTTACAGAAGTAATTAAAAAAGAAGAATTGAGAAGAGAAAAGAAATTAAAATATGTGAGAGATAATGAAGTTGAGAGACGAAATTGAGATGGGAGGAAAAAAGAAAAAGAAGAGGAAGAAGGTAAAGAAGGAGAAGAAGAAGAAGAAGGAGAAGAAGAAGAAAGATGGCAAAGTAGCAATAATTAAATTTGAGACCACACACACATTCGTAACTCAATTCGTACATCAATAACTTCCCAAAGGAGACAATGATTGTAGTGGTCTCAATTCAATCAGTCAAATCTTATTTTAATTAACTTTTTCAATTTTGACGCCTGGTGACAAAATAATAAAATCAATACCCTGTACGAACTTATTGAGCTTATAGCAGTCACTTACAATTATTTCCATTATATTAAGTTCTGAACTTTTGAATTTTTTTCAATTTATTCTCGCTTCTCCTTCTAGTTCTTCTTCTGCTTCTTCTTCTTCTTTTTCACCTTCATCTCTTCCTCCTCCTCCACCACCGCCACCACCACCTTTTTCTTTTTCTTCTTCTTCTTCTTCTTTTCATTTTTATTCAATTGACTACTCCTCTGCTGTTGTTCTTCAGGTTTGTTGGCATGTGTGTGTGTGTGTGTGTGTGTGTGTGTGTGTGTGTGTGTGTGTGTGTGTGTGTGTGTGTGTGTGTGCGTGTGTGTATATCGAGAATGACAGTGTTGTGATGACAAACAAGAGTGTGAATTGTTGTTGTTGTATAGGAAGGACAATGACCAGAATGACAATAATTCACCATCCTCATCATCATCATCAACAACATCATCATCATCAACATCATCATCATCACCTTCATTATCATAATAAGATATTATGGCAGTGGAGAAAGATAGGAGAACATCGTAGCCGATTCTCTGCCTCGCCACTAGCTTCTATAGAAGAGAGCTAATACCGGTATATCTGATGTAATATAAATATTGTTCATTCATGTTTAAAATAATCAATTTATCCTTCTCTATCTCTACAACTTTGCCTGATCGTTTGTCAACAATCAAAAACATTATCAAGTGTAGGTAATTGATATAATTTCATTTTTTCAATTTATTCATAGACAATAAATACAATGCGGGCAAAAACAACAGGCATTTGCCCAAAACTGCTTTAAACCTTAATTTGGAATACACAGTCTAGAGGTTATGTAAATGATAACTTAATTCACACACTACTTTGAGTTCAAAAAATGTATGAACTACAATAATTTTGAATTTATCAGATTAATTAATTTTAAAATCTGTTGAAAATCCAAACAAAAATCTTCCTTCACAATCACAAAAAATATTAAAAATTTCACTTAAATTCCACAAATTATACTCATGTTAAAATTCTAAACGTTAATTAAAAATTCTAAATTATTAACAGAATATTTAATCTAAATTAATGAATGAATGGATGAACGAAGTTTTATCCTCAAAAAGCTCATACAAGAGAATGTAAAATACATGCAAAAAATAGATAGATAAAAATAGAAATAATGCATAGATAATAACGTCTTCTGTGTGAACTTTTCAAGGTATAGGTCAACAGAAAATAGCAGAGAAGATGCATTGACTCACATGCAGCGCTAGTGTCGTACTTGGAATTGAAATCGGCCATTGAGGGGGCAAACATAAGATTATTACATACCAATGCCTTTGTAATCTATAGTATGACAGTATATAGAATATATATTGTGCTAAAATACCCCAATTGATGGCCTTCAATTTCAAGTAAGAGCTATTATTGGGAAGGCATAGGCATTGTGGGTCTATATATATCTTTAAGGTCTTTGATCAAGTATATACTTAGTGCCGGTTGCAAAAAAGCAGGGTTTTTTCAATCCTGATTAATTCCAGTAAATTCGTCTTTTTGAAATGGTCTTCTCTGATTCAGTTTACTTGAAATTAATCAGGATTAAAATTGAACCGGCTTTTGTGCAACCAGACCTTTGTGAGAGAAATTTTCGCATTCCTCTGGGAATTAAACTCAATTTACTGTGATTAGATAGAACATTTCTGTATGAATGTTATTATAATATCTTCTTTCGTAATAAACTTTTTATGCTTTTGTACTACAGAGCGAAGCTCGGTCTCCGATATTTATCATAATGCAGCTATAACAGCAGCTATAGTGAAGTCCACGTTATTATGGCAGTGGAGAAAGATGGGAGAACATCGTTGCCGATTCTCTTCCTTGCTACTCCCTTCTATAGAAGAAAGCTGATACCGGTATATCTGATGTAATATAAATATTGTTCATTGGTGTTAAAATTAATCAAATCTATCCTTCTCTATCTCTACAACTTTTTTTTTGGTAGAGAGTTAGTAGGAAGTATATTTTGAATATTCTTCAACAATATTTTGAATATTCTTGTAGTCTTCTACAACAACAATTTTTTTTTGGTAGAGAGTTAGTGGGACGGATATTTTGAATATTCTTTCCGAAGAATGGACATTGATATGTCCAAAGCTCCGCCAATTTATGTAGATGCATAACAATATTATCTATAGTTATCACAAATTGCTTTTTTCATATCATATTTTTATACAGTTCAATAATAATTTTCTTAGTCTATATTATGTAAATTCATCTATAATTTTGCTGTATTGTAAGCTATTGTATATAACTGTATAAGACATATTGTAATCTTCATAAACTAGTAGTTCTGTGAACAGTAGACCTCACGCAGTATTCTCATCCACAAGTACCTGATTGAAACTGTAGACCTTATGGAAATACAGCAATAGACTGGCTTCTCCACACATCTGTGTAATCACTTGTCAGCTGATTTATGATGAATAATTCTATTCACTTCGCTCGGCCAATAAAGTACTCAATCAATCAATAAATCTATCAACTTTACCTCATCGTTTCTCAACAATCAAAAATCTGGTGTGGCGCACTCACACAACTTTCCTAGCCTTTATGAAAATTGATCACCTGACGCTAGTGTTCACGCGCATCTCAAGTCTACTACTACTCATCGATCTCAGCCAGCTGTTGACAGAACAATAACGCTGGAAACACACGAGGTCTGCCATCTCTTCTTAGTGAATGATTTAATAGAATCAACAGTTGCCAAGAGTTTGCAATTGAAATAATCACATTTTCTCGAATTTCCAGCTTATTTTCAATTTTAGGTGAAAATGTTACTGAATATTGATTGTAGAAATTTTCATGCTCAATCTTTTCCACTTGAATGTTTTTGTTCAAATTGTATCTGAAGCCTGATAATTGGGAATCTAAAATAAAACTTTGCATAGATGGGGCGGAGCTCCTGAAATTTTTACAGATATGAGACTTGTGGCAGTTGATAGAGCTTATCAATGACTATTATATGTATGAATTTGATCGAATCGTTGGAGCCGTTTTCAGAAAATCACGAAAAACCCTGTTTTTGTCAATATTTTTGCCATTTTAGCCGCCATCTTTGATTGAATTTGATCGAAATTGTTCGTGTCGGATCCTTAAATTGTAAGGACCTTAAGTTCCAAATTTCAAGTCATTCCGTTAATTGGGAGATGAGATATCTTGACCAGACGCACATACACTCATACACACACACCACACACACACACACACACACACACACACAAACACACACACACACACACACACACACACCACACACACACACACACACACACACACACACACACACACACACACACACACACACACACACACACACACAAACACACACACACATACAGACAATACCAAAAACCACTTTTTTGGACTCAGGGGACCTTGAAACATATAGAAATCTAGAAATTGTGGTACCTTAATTTTTTTCGGAAAGCAATACTTTCCTTACCTATGGTAATAGGGCAAGGAAAGTAAAAACATACTCGAATATGATTGATATAGAATATTAATCTAAATGAATGAATGAATGAATGAATGTAGTTTTATTCTCAATAAGCTTATACAAGAAAATGTAAAATACATGCATAGAAAAAATAGATGGATAAAAATAGAAAAAAATGCATAGATAATAACGTGATATGTGTGAAATTTTCAAGGTATAGGTCAACAGAAAATAGCTGAGAAGGTGCTTAGGACTCAGACAGGTCTAGACGACAGGTTACCATATTTGGCGCCAAAAATTATTCAATATCACGTGTATTCAACACGTGATCACAGACCACCTGTTGCCTTTCGAGTTGAAATACTGATTCACAGCCATAATAGCTTCACTATTCATTTTAATTTATTGGATTCTAGTGAGGTCTCAATAATTACCCAAGTAATATTCCCATTCACAACTGAATAATAGAATCTCGTTCTTTGTGATAATTATTGTGTGTAATCTTTGAATTGTCGTGTTGTTAGTTGATTTCTTTTAAAAAATTCATACTTATAATGTACAGTAAAGTCATACTGTCTTCTGATAGTATGACTTATGAGTCTTATGACAAAGTGTTTCCTGATATATAGGATATCCATTCATAAATAAAAATAAAGATGTAGTTAATGGTCAATCATTATCTCTTATTGACCGAGCGAAGTGAGGTCTAAGATTCAAGTCGACGGTTTGGCATTTCTCTAATGTTTATATGTTGCGCATTTACGGCGAAACGCGGTAATAGATTTTCATGAAATTTGACAGGTATGTTCCTTTTTAAATTGCGCGTCGACGTATATACAAGGTTTTTGGAAATTTTGCATTTCAAGGATAATATAAAAGGAAAAAGGAGCCTCCTTCATACGCCAATATTGGAGTGAAAATCAGACTATAGAATTATTCATCATAAATCAGCTGTATAGTGGACTATAATACTACCCGTTCAAAAACATCGAACATCTTGAAAATGTATGTTTCCATCAACGTTGTAGACAGTTGCTACCAGACCTGATTAACAGCGCTCACACTCACATTCCGGGACGACACGTCACGGTACGATACGACAGAAAGCTCTATGTTTATTAAGGATTTTTTCTAGTCATTTTAATTGAAATTATTTATAATTTTTGAAAAACATAACACAGGTCAATGTAACTACTGAGTGCGAGGTCTACTGTTCACAGAACTACTAGTATAATATAGAAAAGAATTGGCTATACTTGTACGGGATAGGAAATGCATGAATGACGCATCATCACGTCTCAACTACTCAACTGATTAACTTGAAATTATGAATATAGATTCTCAATTAACCGAGGATGATTATAGGCCTATTTGAATTCTTCAGATTACAATTAGTCAAGTCTCAAATAAGACCCTTGCGGTGCACGGGTTACCTCCTATAGTGATGTCCACGTTATAATGGCAGTGGAGTAAAATAGGAGAAAACTTTTCGGATCCTCTGTATTGTCATGCCTTCTATAGACGGTAGCTGATACAGGTTATGATGTTATATTAACTGTTCACTCTCGTTCAAAATAAAAATTAAGTAAGAAATTATATTTTTCAACAATTTCATAATGAATTCTTATAATTAGGATGAAATATTTTGTTAATTAATTATTAATCCCACATTGTTAAAAGACGATCTGGCAACAGAGCAAAGCGAGAAAGAGATAGCCCTATCCGCTTTGTTGAATGATAGATAAGGATAGCAATACCATTGCTAATCAAACACTATAGTCTATAGTCTAGATAGTATTGAGCAAACTAAAAACATGACTTGAAGAAAGATAGTACAAAATTCAAAAAGTTGAGAATTGGATAATAATTCTATACTCTCTGGGAAAATTAGAGAATTTGAAAAAAATTGGCTAAATCTTCAGTGAGAAAATTGGTGAAGATACGAAGATAAGAGAGTTCAAGAGAATTTATAAATTTTGGCTGAATCATTGAGAGAATTGACAGAAAAAAAACGAAGATATTCACTCACATTAGGGAAAAATATCCATTTATCAATAAATTTGTCCAAGTCAGTGAGAAATTTGGAATTGGAATCAATTCCAATTCAGTGAGGAAATATTGAAAAAAGATGCAACATGCAAAAAGAGAGATCAATAAGAGAAAAAAAGTATCTGATCGAAAGCTTCCAGACTTTCAGACAAACATGAGATCAAATTTAATGAAAGACGCTTTTTTCTCTGTGATAATTTCACTTGAATCTGTCAGTATTGTTTGAATGGGCAGCATTGATGTTATTCCTGAAGGAATACTGACAGTTTATTCTCACTGAGTAGAATTGGACAACATATCATTAACTTGGAAGCCAGTTTTCTGTAACTGATATTAATAAGCTGTTGACTGAATCTTGTCAATCCTGGATCCGGAAATGAATAAACACATTACTGTCTACTCTCTCTCTTTTTTCCAATCTTCATTACACTCTATCTCCGTTTCTTTCTATTTAATTTTCCAGTATTCATTTCACTCTATCTCTGTTTCTTTCTATCTAATATCCCAGTCACTGTTTCTTTCTATTATAGATATTGAATTATCTTCAAAGGCGCCAAAACAGTTTTGATGAGAACGAGCGACAACTCAAATTTAAATATAAGTAGCAGGTAACCCGTGCTCCGCAAGGGTCTGATTCAGAACTTGACAAACTGAAAACTTGTGGTACTGAAATCTTGAAGAGTTAAAATAGGCTATAACCATCCTGGTAAATTGAGAATCTATAACCAAATTTTCAAGTTAATCAGTCCAGTAGTTCAGATGTGATTGTGAATTTCCTATCTCATGCGTGTATAAGCTAAGCTAATTCGCTCCTTTATTATTTTAGATTGATCCATCAGAATAAATGCTTCTAAATCTCAATATAGAAGAAGAGGAAGAAGAAGAGAAGAAGAAGAAGAGAAGAAGAAGAAGAAGAAGAAGAAGAAGAAGAAGAAGAAGAAGAAGAAGAAGAAGAAGAAGAAGAAGAAGAAGAAGAAGAAGAAGAAGAAGAAGATTGCTAATGCAATCGTATAATGTTTTACTTGTTCTATAATGTATGTTGTAATGTATTTGGCCCAATTTGAGTATGAATAGTGTTATTCTCCACCTATTAATGGAGAAGATTGTTTAAAGTTCGTCTTTTAGCGTGTATATTCTTCTTATTCCAATCTCTTAATTATAATTGAAAAATGTCCATACCATAATGTTAATATAGAACTATAATCTAGAGAGAGTACCTCTTCGAAACAGTTGTTAACTGGTAACTAAATTAATAATTTTGTCAGGTTGGCATTAAGTTGAGTTGACTTTGTTAGGTTGGCACCAAGTTGAAGATTGAAATGCATTTATCGCGGAAAAATTGATTGGGCACTGCTACTTCAATCAGAGCTATTACTGGGAATATTATATCGCCTGACATGGCGAGCGAAGCGAGCCCGCTGATCTAATTTTTTACGGGGGTAAAAGCAAGCGGAGCGAGCCTGACGGCTACTTATATATATTTATTCAATATGTATAAGATAAACTGTCTCTATGTTTGTTATTTGTTTCTACATGCTTCTAAGATTTATATTTGTTATAACTTCTCAATTGTTACTTCATAATTGATGAAGATATGCAACCCATCCGTAAGAGCAAAGGCTCTAGAATAGATAATAATTATTTAGTAATTGCAATTCAAATACAAATTTATTTCATCAAATTGAAAACAATACAATGTATGAATAATACAAAAAAAAGATAAGCAAGAAATGCATAATAAGATTCTAATCAACACATAGATTCTAAAAATAACTCGTTTTCAATGTGACAATGCCAGCAAAACGTAAGTTTGTGTGCTGGCATACATAGTACTACAATGTCTTTTTTCTTTAGGGCTACTTTTGAATATAAATAAAAATATAAATCTGAGTACCCTTTATAAATTATTTCGTCAAGAAAATTGACTTGAAAATGGCATTAGTAGCCGAAACAAGTCGTGATGAAATAATTTAAAAAGGGTACTCAGATTTATATTTTTATTTATATTCAAAATCAGCCCTAAAGAAAAAAGTCATTGTAGCACTATGTATGCCAGCGTCTTCATTTACAGTAATACAAGTATTGCTTGTCTGTTCCCTTACAAGAACCAGCCTACACCAGGATACACCTTTAACTGACACATCCCAGACCACACTCTCACCTTTACACCTCCAGCACCTCGTTTGGTGCCCCTAGGACTCTGTTCGACCGAGTTGGGGGTGGGCGGGCCTCCCATTGGTGGACCCAGCCCGCCCATTCCGAGCTGCTGCACTGCCATTGGTCCGCCGGCGCCCATCGCTCCACCCATCGGGCCGCCGGGCACGCCCCCGACTCCTCCCATTGGTCCGCCGCCCACCGCTCCTCCCTTCATCTGGTTACAATAGACACAGGGACACTACAATCAGGTTGTTTGACCATGCTCCAAGCTTGCCGTGTCACATTGTCACCCGCTCACCACCTCACACCTCAGCAACACGACAATAACATGGATGGACAAATTAAAATAACAAACCAACAACTGAACTTAGAGAAATAAACGTGAGAAGTGAGAAAGGCTGTTTCCACACACAACGATTAAGTGCCACGCCACATAAATATTTTTTTCAAGTAAAGTAGTAATAGTATCTCTAGTCACAAGGACGGGAAGGGCCGTTTTGCAGGCGAGAATGCTGTTTCTAGTCGAGGCGTTAGCCGAGACATTCACGTCCAAGTAACTTACAATATTTTTTGTCATAATAATCTAGAAAAAAATAATTGAGAAACAGAAAAGATTACCTGCTTGTGCTGACATTACTATATGCATTCTATAAAGATAACCTAGTTTACAAGTTTCGAATCAGGAAATTTCTTGATTGTAGTTGACAAAACATCCACCTGGAGCGCTAAAAGGCGGCAGTTTTGCTGTTCCAAATTCGGAACTAGGAAACATACTCGACTGTAAAGATAACATATTATGATTTTATTACAGTATAGTATGCTGTAATGAGAATCATAATATGTTTATTTGTTCTACAATCAGCTGTTTACCGGCTTGATTTCATGGATGTAAAACAGCTGAAATTGAATGACTATGACAAAAAAATAGTTTACTCTAAAAACGCCTGAAGATCCGATAATTTTATTATGGTCTGAAATATGGTCTGTGTAAGCTATATTAAGCGGATTTTTAGCGTTTTTTCACTGGCGGCGGACGAGTCGGCAGTGCAGGAAGCTCTCCGATTGTAGAATGACTTGAATTAATGACTTTTTTATGTGTTGACGAAGTTTGGACAATAATGACCACTCTACCAGTTAACCACAATTATCAGCTGATTGGGTTGGCGTTCGAGAATTGTAGCGTTTAGCCAATTGTAGAGCTTCCTTCCCTGCCAACTCGTCAGCCGCCAGTTCAAAAACGCTTTATATGGCTTGGCCCTTACAGCCAGATCTTATTTATAGGGTTTTCAGAGTAGTAGGGCGCAGGAAGCTCTCCGATTGGCTGATTGGGTTGGTGCCTGAAAAAACGCCTCTTAAAAACACTTGATATGATCAACGTTTTTTTTTGAGGCGTTTTTTCAGGCGCTAACCCAATCAGCCAATCGGAGAGCTTCCTAACACGCTCAATATGGTCTGAACCTTAGCAAAAACATGACACCAGAATGTCCACAAATTGGATTAGTGTACCAAAAATCGGCCAATTGTGAAGTCGCAACTTGTTGTGTGTAGAAACGGCCAAACTAGTGAGATTAGACAAATCAAATGATGCCAAATAAAAGTGATAAGTGATACAGAAAATTTTTTGGAAAGCAATACTTTCCTTACCTATGGTAATAGGGCAAGGAAAGTAAAAATATAAATTTGTAGTGAGCTTCACTCTCCACATTATAAAGTCAACAGCTGATTGGTGTTTCTATCCTTGTCTGTCATTCCACAAAGCAGTTAACTCCATCCTTTTCGACCCCTGTAACGTTGTCGCATAGTTTGTTTGCTACAATGAAATAATGAAGAGCCAGAATATTATATTTTCTGAGTAGCTGTGGAGGTAATAGTTCATTTTTGAGTTCAAATGATCAGATTCATTTCAACCAATATAACACCACCATCTTGATTTATCATGAATACCGGGGCACCGAGTTTCGCTCGTTATTTTTATTTATTGATAAACAGAACACAATTCTCTAAAATTATCGGGGTTTATGTTTCACTGCTGGCTTTACGTCATCTTATGAATTTCGGGGATGCGATATTTTGATTTTTCACATACTCACTCGCTCACTCACTTTTTTTATCCACAGCTGTTTCAGCCAAGGAGAATTATCCTTTTAATGTCGTTCAGCGAGTTTCCCAGGATGAGACCTAGTGCAATCGAATCTTTTCATCATAAACCTACTATGTTCCAAATTTCGTGAAAATCTTTAGAGCCGTTTTCGAGATCCGTTGAACATGAATAACCAGATATAAAAAAAAAACAGATATAAAAATAACCAGATATATAAATACAGGAATTGTTCGCTTAATATAATACGATTTTTAATAATGGTTTGTTACTGTACTTCCTTTTCCTTTAATTTTCCATGTTTCTGTAACATTTTTGCTCTGAAAACTTTACCTACTGAAATCTTGAAAAATTCAAAATAGGCCTATAACCATCCTCGGTAAAATAAGAATCTATATATGCAAAACTTCGAGTTAAACAGTAGTTTAGACGTGATGATGTATGTGATTTCGTAGTTTATTCGTGAGTTTCCTAAACCGTACGTGTATGAGCCAATTCTTTCCTCTATTTTATCAGAGATTGAAGAGGCAAGTTGAAAGGAATGTTGAAAGAGAAGTATTGAAAGTCGAACGGCAGCTGGAGGCGACTAATTGTTGTCAAGGTCGTGAGCACAATAAAAGTTACGTGAATGCGATAGGTCAGGGAGTGATTCACTGTTTTATGCTTGTTTTAGAGCAGTTTAGATCCTGGAGAGTATTGAGGGCTTGCCTGCATCGGAACAGATTCCTGGGATAAATTATTGTAGAGCCCATCAACTGAATATCAGTTCTTATAACAAGAAAAAAATGCCAAGTCTTGGATAATATCATGATCATATCTAAATTGGAAATTGTTTATTTTATCCTGTTTTCACTTTTTGTGTAGTTGAGAAGTTGATATTGTGGTAATTATCATATTGAATGAAGAAGACTAAGAAATTGTCAAAAACCACAGATTTATTGATACTTAGAAAGACCGGTTTCGGTTATTACAGCATTGTCAATCTCTGATAAACTAAAACTAAATACAAGAGAGGCAGAATTTATACTAGTAGGTGAGTACTGCTGCTCTTCTGCTATTGTATGTAGTTATAGTTTATCAGAGATTGACAATGGTGTAATAACCGAAACCGGTCTTTCTAAGTATCAATAAATCTGTGGTTTTTGACAATTTCTTAGTCTTCTTCATTCAACATTATCCTGTTTTGTAGTTTCAGATTGATAATTTAGAGAATCTTTTATTAAATAAATGACTAGAGCTGCGTTTACACCAAAGTTATCAACAAAATGTTTATTTATTTATTTATTCATATGCAAATACAATTCAGGTAAAAACAACAGGCATTTGCCCAAAACTGTTTCAAACCTTAATAATTTAGAATACACAGTCTAAAGGTTATGCTACTTACGTAACTTAAATGATAATATTCGTACACAATTTTGAGTCCAAAAAATTTATCTACTACAATTTTGAATTTATCAGATTGATCAATTTTCAAATACAAATCTAAACAAAACTCTTCCTTCACAATATTGCAAAAAATATTGAAATTTTCACTTAAATCCACAAACTCATGTATACATCAAAATATATGTGTTTTTAATAAATATGTGTTTTTAACATATGTTAATAATTTAATCCTTATAGATTCTATTAGATTGAACATAACTTATCATACGCATGATGAACATTATGTGGTTATAAAGTTCCGTTCAATCTAATAGATCAAATCTATGATTCAGTTAAAGCTTTGACTGTGTAAAACAGTCCTGAATATTAAAAGACTAGATATTGTCAAACCACAGTTTTGTTAAAAGCCTATATACCGGTTTCGGTGTTACACCATTATCAATCTCTGGTGTTCTAAAATTAAAGTAGAAAGCAGCCGTATTTATAATAATGATTGAGCACTGACATTGGTGGAAGCCATGACTGTCAAGGTGAACGTCTGTCATTGGCCTAGACAAGCCCCTCCCCGATTAGCGGTTCATACGAACGTTACAACATGGCGGCGATTGAACAGCAAGAACAGAAATGAAAGATTATTAGATAACTACTAATATATATATATAATATTAATAAATAAATCTATTATTATTTGATCAATAATAAAATTTAACTGTAACAGTCCACAACTACTGGATATAAATCAGATAGATCAGATATGCCGGTATCATCTGTTCTCTAAAAAGGCTGTGGCAAGGCAGAGAATCGGGTAACGCTGGTTTCCTATCTTACTGCGTTATAACGTGGACCTCACTATAGCTAGGTGTTGACTTTCATCCAATCTATAATTTATTGTAATACTAGTAGTTCTGTGAACAGTAGACCTCATGCAGTATTCTCATCCACAAGTAGTACCTAAGATGAAACTATAGACCTTATGGAATACAGCAATACTGAGGCTTCTCCACACACTCTGCAATCACTTGTCAGTGATTTATGATGAATAATTCTATAGTCTGATTTTTACTCTAATATTGGCGTATGAAGGAGTCACCTTTTCCTTTCATATTATCCTTGAATGCAAAATTTCCAAAAACCTTGTACATATGTCGACGCGCATTTAAAAAGGAACATACCTGTCAATTTCATGAAAATCTATTACCGCGTTTCGCCGTAAATGCGCAACATATAAACATTTAAACATTAAGAGAAATGCCAAACCGTCGACTTGAAACTTAGATCTCACTTCGCTCGGTCAATTAACTTTTTGTTCTTGTTTGAAATAATCAATGACATTTTATTCGTCAAGAAATATACTTTCAATGATAAAATCATAAATTTCCATAATTGAGATCAAATAATCATATTCCTACATTGTTAAAAAACGATCTAGCAATGTTGAGGAGTTTGAAAAAGATAGATCTGCTTTGTCGAATGTTAGACAAGGATAGCAACACCACTGTTAATCAATTACTGCCATTCTAACGTGCAGTCATAGACAGTATTGTAATTCCCATAGTTGCATCAGTGAACTGCTCTGAGAAGAACTAACCGATCTAAAAAAGAACAAACCTTGTTACACCAGTATTGTGAGTTGTGCCGCACTGTCATCTGTCAATGCAGCTTGGCCTACTCAGTGACCCACATATCGACTACAACTGGTCAACTAAGTCGTCTGTAGGCCTACTGTATTCAGTTTATACTGATACAACTTGATACTTCATTTGATATCTACTTAAATTGTTACTTTTGTATTACAGTTGGAAATAACTGAGATATTGAAACTATCCAAATGCTAATGAATGAATAATTATTATCAAACGAAAATCCAAATTAAATGTTCTAATCTAAAACTTAGAATATACTAGAGCTCAGAACTCCTGATTTAAAATTGACATGTAGCAAACTGAAATCTTTTCAAAACTCAATAATTTCAACAATAGTATATTTCGAACCTAGAGCAGAAAATGATATTTTTCCGGCTCGAAATCGGTTTTCAAGTCCGAGGCCGCAGGCCGAGGACTAGAAAAGATTGAGAGCCGAAAAAACATTTTTGCGTGTGGTGCGAACGCTATTTTTCGCCACACACAAAAATAAACAATATATATATGAGAATAGTTGTTTACTAAGCACTTCCGAAAGCAGAAGTGGAAGGTGATCTCTTCTCTTCTTAGGGTGCCTGTCCGTTACGAACGTTGGCGATCATTCTGGCTATTATTACTTTGTTGGTTGCGCTCCGGAACAATCGAATAGAGGTCTTTCCGAACCATGCTCTGAGGTTGGCCAACCAGAAATTCTTCTCCTTCCTGGGGCTCTCCTGCCTTCTATTTTCCCTTGCAAGATGCTTTGCAATATTTCGTATCTCCCTTTATTGCGCATTATATGACCCAAATATTCAAGTTTTCGACATTTAATGTGGTTGACCAGTTCTGGGGCTGTATTCATCCTCCTTAGCACCTCATGGTTGGTAATTCTATCTGTCCATGGAATCCTCAAGATTCTTCTAAACAGCCATAATTCAAATGCATTGAGCCTGGATACTGTGTCTTCCTTCAGGGTCCATGATTCTACACCATACAGAAGCACTGAATACACATAACATTTAAGGAGCCTTAGCTTTGTACCTAGGGTGAGGTCATGGCTCCTGAAAACTGAACCATTGTTAAAAAAGCACTCTTGGCTTTTCCAATCCGACATCTGATCTCCTGAGAATTGTCCCATAACTCATTGATCATAGTCCCCAGGTAGGTGTATTGTGAGACTCGTTCAATTCTTGTCTGGTTGATGTACAGGTTGACCCCTCCGATATTTTCTTTGCTTATGACCATGAACTTTGTCTTGTTAGTATTATATCAAGGCATAGACTTTACTTGTTTCTGTGATCCTATTCACTAAATTTGCAGGCCATCCATTGAATCAGAGAACACTATGGTATCATCTGCATACGTAAGTTGTTAAGTTTGACTCCATTCACTGAGATACCTTCATCTATGTCTCCAAGCACTTCCCCAAAAATGTGTTCTGAATACAGATTGAAAATAATTGGTGATAAGATGCAACCCTGCCTCACTCCACGCAGGATCTTCACCAGATCTGTATGCTCTCCATCCACCTTGAGGACCGCAGACTGATTCCAGTACAAGCTATCTATTATTCTCAGGTCTTTTCCGTCAATTCCAGTTTTTTCAGTACATCCATCATTTGCTCATGTCTAACACGGTCAAACGCTTTCAATAACATGCAAAGACATTACAACCTACATCTCTGCATCTCTGAAACAAAACCTGCAAAGCAAACAAAGCCTCCCTTGTGCCCACAGCTTTCACAAACCAAATTGATTTGGTGCAATTTGCTCCTCACATTATGATAAATTCGTTGTGAATTATTTTTAAAAACAATTTGAGCATGTGACTCATTGAACTGATAGTTCGATAGTCCTCACAAGATCTTGCACTTGACTTTTTCGGAATTGCAATGAACTCTGATTCTAGCCACTGTGTTGGAATTTGCCCAGTTGAGTATATGTTGTTAAAAATCTCTGTTAAAATCTTTAAATTCTCCTTGTCAAGTAACTTTAAAAACTCTGTTGGGATTCATCTGGGCCTGTTGCTTTTCCATCCCTCATCTGTTTAATTGCTGAAGTTACCTCCTCCAGAGAATTTTGGGTCCTGTGCTGTCTTCCATGGCAGGTTGTTGTACTCTGAGGTCATGGAATAAATCTTGCAGATATTGCTCCCAAACTTTCTTCTTATCTTCCTTACTTATGAGCAAAATTACCATCCCCATCTGCTATTCGGCCAATATTACCATTCCGGAACTTCCCAGCCACCTCCCTCACCTTGCGATGGACATTAAAACTATCATATCTGCTTAGGTGGAACTCTATCTCCTGACACTGCTCAACCTTCTCCCTTTCCTTGGCTTCTCTTATCTTCTTTCTATGATAATCTGTATTCTCCTGTATTCAATGAGATTGTCCTTGTGCCACTTCCTCTGTTCCATGAGTTCCAGTATTTCATCAGTCATCCATGATTTCCGTTTTCCTGAGTCTTTTCCAGATATTGATCTTTTATAATCTTAACTTCTTCCTGCATGGTAGCAAGTCCTCCCTCTATACTCACCACATTTATATCACTTCTCAAATTTCATTCAAGGCATTCTTCACCACTTGCTGTATGGCAGGATCTTTCAGTTTTCTAAGATCATAGCTCTTTACCTTCCGGGATGTAACCTTCTTCAATCTTATTTTGAACCTTCCAACCAAAGGGGTGTGGTCAGATTGTATATCTGCGCCTGGGTATGTTTTGACAGATAAACAACTGTTCCAAATCTTCTATTAACCAGTAAAAAGTCTATCTGGTTCTCACAATTCTTCCTGGTCTATCCATTGGAGATTTCCATGTGTACAACCTTCTTGGGTGGAGCTTGAACCAAGTGTTCATCACCACTAACTGGTTCGATTCAGCAAAAGTTTCCAAACTATCTCCACGAGCATTTCGATTTCCCAGCCCAAAAGGCCCCACGGAACTTGATGTTCTGCCTGATCCAAGTTTTGCATTAAAGTCGCCCATGACAATTGTCAAGTCTTGCTTCTTGAGTTTTCTCATTATTTCATTTATACTATTGTAAAACTCTTCGACTTCTTCATCCGTTCCATCAGTTGTTGGTGCATACACTTGAATGATATTTATGTTCACTGGTTTCGCTTTAGTTGTACTAGTATCATCTTGATGAGACTGGGATGACATTGTCTACACATTTCGCTACTCCTTTTGTCATTATGAAACATACTCTCAGTTCATGCTTGTCATTGTCTGTCCAGAGAAGTAAACTGATGATCTTGGATTTTTAGGGAACCGGAGCCTGGCCATCGCATTTCACATACTCCCATCACACTTAATTTCATGGAGTCATCTCCTGTATCGCATTGTAATTTTACCGCTCTGACTCATAGTTTTTACATTCCATGTGCCAATCCTGATCTCATTCTGGCACTTCAATCTCTCAGTTACACTTGAAACTGCTCCTCCCGGAGATCCGATTGAGGAGCTTACTCCGGAATTGAATTTCGCTGCAAGCATAGCCATTAGTTCTATTAGGACTTATCCTGTGTGGATCTTTAATGAGGTGCTCGTCCTTTCCTTTCTTCCTCATCTCTATGCCGTTGACCGCATTTTGCAGTTCATCCGCCTTCGGAGCCCGTTCCCAACTCCAGGACAAAGGGGTGCCCTCTCTATTAGCTCGTCCGCCCGAAGCCGTTGGCCGCTAGAGTTACTCCTGACCACTTTGAAAGTGAAGAATTTAGGATAGATGAGAAATAATGAAAGATAAGCCCCATGCCCTTGAATGCTCAAGGGGTTTGGGGCTTGAAATGAAGAAGAGTTTGACCAGATGGTCAGATAGACAGACTGGAAAGAGAATGGCTCACAGCTAAGTCAATAGAAAATAGCCATTCTAGTATTTAACAGTTCCAAAGCATGAATAGGAGAAGAAGGGTGAGGGGAGAAGGGCTTTGTGAATTAATCCGATTTAGTTCTTCAAATCTAGGTCTCCATCCTGATTTGGATATCCAGGCGCACCGCTTGGAGGCTCTTCCAGCTTCATTAAAATGATGTTAAGGATGTTGTGTTGAAAGGTGATAGCTCTAGCAAATCTGAGGTAATCTGAGTATCAGGAAATTGTCCAAGTATTTTTTTTTTCTATTCTGATTTGTCTAAATAACCTAAAAGATGATGTTCAATTATGTAGGAGGTTGAGTTTATACTTTTTTATTCTTTCAAATGACAATAAGATGATATTATTATAAATGTTTTAATTATTGAATAATGAACACAAATAATGAAAAGTTTTTGATCACCTTTCTTAGTTCCATGTTAGCGGCTGGAAAGGGTACTCTTTCCGGCCTAGGCCGGAAAGAAACCTGTTCTGACGTCAGACGAGAGTCGTCTGCAAACAATGTCTTTCAGATCTACGTAGGGACTCGAAAACAGCTACTTTCTACACAGTGTGGCGAAAAATTCAATTGAATCAAAATAATGAAACAGACACAGAAACAGTTTATGATTTGTAAAACAAATAATGAAGATTATGGAATAGTATCACAGTACCTATTCCATTCACATTTCCACTTCTACTTTTATTACGACCATTGGTTCAGAACTTCAATTTGATTTGCTTCCTTGAAACTCGAAAGCTATACAACTTGAGTTCAAAACAAACTCGACGTTTTCCCATATAATATACTAGCCGTCAGACTCGCTTCGCTCGCCATATCCGTCTAGCCTGGGGGCTCCGCCCCCTGGACCCCCGACTGGATCGTCCAAGAATGAGATCATTTTTCATTTAAGCATTTTTATCATATGCTAGGACAATCCAGTCGGGGGTCCAGACTAAACATCTGGCTAAACGGATATGGCGGGCGAAGCGAGCCTGACGGCTACTTATATAATATTCCCAGGAATAGCTCTGATTGAAGTAGTATGCCCAATCAATTTTTCCGCGATACATACATTTCAATCTTCAACTTGGTGCCAACCTAACAAAGTCAACTCAACTTAATGCCAACCTGACAAAATTATTAATATAGTTGCCAGTTAACTGTTTCGAAAAGGTACTCTCTCTAGATTATAGTTGTATAGTAACATATGATATGGACATTTCAATTATAATTAAGAGATTGGGAGAAGAAGAATATACATGCTAAAAGACGAACTTTAAACCCTTAAACAACCCTTAGAGTTGAAATATTGCCAAAAGATTTCTTAGTGCGCCTCTAAAGGGCCAACTGAACATACCTACCAAATTAGAACGTTTTTGGTCCGGTAGATTTTTAGTTATGCGAGTGAGTGAGTGAGTGAGTCAGTCAGTGAGTGAGTGCTATTTCGCTTTTATATAAATATAGATATAGATAGGATATAATATAACGGCCGGCAGATTCGTCCGATCCAACGGCCGTACGGATCGGTTGAATACGGTTCCAGTGGACGGTTAGATTCAGGAAGAGTCGAAGATTTACGAAATATATCATGGAATAGTATTACTTTCTTTGCACTTTATTTTAACTCTTAATACAACCCTTGGTTTGGAGTCGTATTGAGACTCAAAATATTTTCAATCAGAGTTTGAAACTCATTCATACTATTAATAGTTTTCAAACTATAATGTAGATCCAGGAACAGTTAACGATTTGCAACGTAAATATCGTTGATTTGTTTAATTTACAAAAATGAGTTTCAGTCATTCATACTAATCACAGTATCAGATTTGAACCATTGACAATCAGCAACAGTTAACGATTCTAAACGTTGAATAAATTTAATTCACAAAAATGAGTTTCAGTCATTCATACTAATCGCAGTATCAGATTTGAACCATTGAGAATCAGAAACAGTTAACGATCCTAAACGTTGATTTGTTTAATTCACAAAAATGAGTTTCAGTCATACAAAGTCAAAGTCCAATTTTCGAAAGTCTTGACCATGTCATCAACTCCTAGGGAAAAGAGACATAAGTGAGACCCCCGTTATAATTGCGGTATTTTAACAGCATTGGTGTTGCTATCCTCGTCTATCATTAGACAAAGCAGATAGCGCTATCCTTTTCTAGCTCCATATCGTTGCCAGATATCCTTCAAACAAGTAGAACAAATCTTTAAGGAACAATTCAATTTCCATTATGAAAATTTATTATTGAATAGAATTTAGTTTTGACAACTTCTTAGTCTTTTTCATTCAATATGAATAATTACCACAATATCAACTTCTCAACTACACAAAAAGTTATTTATTATTGAATCTTTGAAGTTTTTTTCTTGCCGAATAAAGTATCTAGGTAATTGACTATTTTTTAACGAGAATGAACAGTTGATATTCCATCAGATATACAGGTATCAGCTATCAGCTATTTACATCGTCTTCTAAGAGAGAGATTCTTTGTAAAAAATTTTGTTATGCAAAAGGAGAATAATTTTCATTTTCTATCCTCTATAGAAGACAGTGGCAAGACAGATAATCGGCAACTCTAACCTCTTATATTTCTATTGTAAGCTATCTATATAATAAGAGAGAGTAGGGTTGTGTTTTGTTCGTGTGTTCGTTTGTTCGTTTGTTCGTATCAAAACATGTCAACTTGTGGATTGCTACCGGAAAAACGGGGAATGATTAGATCTCCAAATTTTGAACATAGATTCTAAAAAAATATCAATCTCCGTGCACCTGGAAGCCCAAATTCAATTTTCCTGCTAGATTTTTTCAGAATTAGTGTTCAAAACTTCATTAATCTTATACTTATAAAATTCTTACTCACTCACTCACTGATCACGATTTCTGGAAAACTACTGGATGGATTGCAACACAACTTAGAATATATCTTCCTTAAATGTCCTAGGTGCTCACTAAGAAATCTTTTTGTCGATATTTCAACTCTAAGGGTGGTTTTATGGGTTTAAGTCTCTTTTAGCATGTATATTCTTCTTCTCCCAATCTCCGTATTATAATAGAAATGTCCATATTTAGTTATTTTATAGATCTATAATCTAGAGAGAGTACCTCTTCGAAACAGTTGTTAACTGGCAACTTAATTAATAATTTTGACAGGTTGGCATTAAGTTGAGATGACTTCAAGTGATCCTATTCTATCAAGACTAATTTAATTTTGTTTGTATATCCGCCGATCGATAAACTGCATTAAACAATTTCGATGAAATTATAATAATTCAATATGATATATGGAGCGTATTTTCAAAACTTCAGAAGTGTCCGTTGTGGAATCTGTTTGCAAAGAATGAGGAAATTCGACTAAAATTCTACTTGGGAGGAAGAAAGGGATCATTTATTAGAACGGCCAAATAGCTGTTGTTCCTTTTCCCAATATTCTACAAAATTCGCTGCAATTGGACTACTATTCTACAGAGCACTTCCAACACATCAATGATTAATCGCATGATATGACTCAATAGTTTTCATGCCAAGTTGTGGCCTAATCTCAAAAACGATTATAACAATGTTGGTAGAATTTAGATTATAAATGGTTCACAAAAATAATCTTATCTTTAAATTCCCGAAGCGAAGCACGGGTGCCCTGCTAGTTGTTTATAAGTGTATAAGCCAGTATATATTGTAATCTACATGAATAAAGTACTCAGTCAATCAATGCCGTTATAACGTGTACGGTGAACCTTACTTTATGAATAGTGCATCACTGAATCTGATTTCACTTTAAACTGATAGATTGTAGAATTGATGGTGATGTTGTGAAATCTCTCCATAATAAGAAAACAAAGAAATTGTCAAATTTTACTAAAAATTTATTAAAAACTTTAAAACAGAACCATGGTTTCACGTAGTTAACCAACGCATCATCAGCTGTACTGAGGAAAGTACAGCTGATATGCGTTGGTTAACTACGTGAAACCATGGTTCTGTTTTAAAGTTTTTAATAAATTTTTAGTGAAATTTGACAATATCTTTGTTTTCTTATTATGATAGATTGTATTGGACCACAAGACTTCCTTTCAATACTTGTAAATAATATCAATTAATTTTAAAAAATATATTCAAATTTCTATAAAATCGATTTTAAGATATTCCCTATACTGTTACATTGTGATTTGAAACATTTGGCAGATGGCAAAACAGGATATCTCTGACATCACTTGCAAAAATTCTCAATAGTTAATTTAAATAAATTGTTTTATCCTTGATATTTTCTATTTAAATAGTCGAGGATCAGCTGATTATATTAGTGTAAAATGGGTAAGAAAAAAATTATTAGATAATGTTTGCAGCTATGCCAAACTTTCAAATTGCTCTCCTGAAAAGTTTACAAATCATGACTTATCAGCTTGTGTCATCTAACCACAGAATTATGAACCTGATAATTCAATTATATGCTATAATAATAATTATTTCTCTGGTCGAGGGTACAAAACGATCAGAGGAGTTTATTCAAAATATAGACATGATTACAAAAAGCAATAAGCTACAATTATTTACAAAGTATTAATACAATATTGGTTGATATTGGTTACATTATATAATATAATAAAGTGAAGAATTTGCTTATACACGTACGGGATAAGAAGTTTACGCATCATCACGTCTGAACTACTCCACTGATTCACTTGAAAATATATACTAATTTTACCGAGGATGGTTATAGGCTTCTTGTGTAGTTGAGAAGTTGATATTGTGGTAATTATTCCTATTGAATGAAAAAGACTAAGAAATATAAAAAACACACAGAATTGATACTTAGAAAGACCGGTTTCGGTTATTACACCATTGTCAATCTCTGATAAACTAAAGATGGCTATAGGCTCATTTTAAATTCTTCAAGATTCAGTAGGTCAAGTTTCGACGTACGTCAATTTTTGATTAGACCCGTGACGAATCTTGAAGCATTTGAAATAGGCTATAAGCATCATCGGTGAATTGACAATCTATGACATAATAATAAAAAGGTCTCAATTCACTGACACGTATTATTGTGTAAGTATGTTCCTTGTAGGAGTATAGAATAGTAGGAGTAGAGACCCTTAGCGTTTCTCTTTTCTGTGCTACTGAACAGTAAATATTTGTTGAACGGAGTAAATACTCCAAGTATATGTAAATCCTCCACAAGTTTATTATTTACTAGAGTACTTTTCCCAGAGACATGCGGAAATACAATAAACAACCAATTCTCTCCACCAGGAACTCAACATTAAAATATCGACATTGTGACTACCAGTGCTACATAAAAATCAAATAAGGATGCATGTACTCAAACAAATAATTACAGCCAATTGATAATAATTCCATACCATTCCATCATCGCTTTGTGACCTCAACAAAAAATAAAACTATGATTTTGCAGTTTACAATCGTTTGTTTGTCAAGGTCGTAACAAAAATGACAATTTGATGTGTTCACTTGGACAATAACTGTACTGGAGTCATTGTAAATTGACAGTAATGTTCCGAAACTGGTTTGGAATCGTTAAAAGTTGTCCGCATTTTATAGCTGTCTATAGAACAATAGCTGGATGGGCAATTGTGTTGCATAATATTAAACGCGACAATTATCATCCAGTTGCAGAGTTCAGTTATAGAGAAAAGATAGCATAAGAAGATATATTCCATGGTATAGGTCGTTTATGTTCCAAATTTGAAGCTGATTTTTTACTTTCCTTGCCCTATTACCAGAGGTAAGGAAAGTATTGCTTTCCGAAACAAATTAAGATACCCCAATTTCCAATTTCTATACGTTTCAAGGTCCCCTGAGTCCAAAAAAGTGGTTTTTGGGTATTGGTCTGTATGTGTGTCTGTGTGTGAGTGAGTGTGTGTTTGTGTGTGTGTGTGTGTGTGTGTGTGTGTGTGTGTGTGGTGTGTGTGTGTGTGTGTGTGGTGTGTGTGTGTGTGTGTGTGTGTGTGTGTGTGTAAGTGTGTTTGTGTATGAGTGTATGTGCGTCTGTGTACACGATATCTCATCTCCCAATTAAAGAATGACTTGAAATTTGGAAATTAAGGTCCTTTACAGTATAAGGATCCGACACGAACAATTTCGATCAAATGCAATTCAAGATGGAGGCTAAAATGGCGAAAGTGTTGTCAAAAACAGGGTTTTTCGCGATTTTCTCGAAACCGTTTCAACGATTTTGATAAAATTTATACCTGAAATAGTCATTGATAAGCTCTATCAACTGTATAAGTCCTATATCTGTAAAAATTCCTGGAGCTCCCCCCATCTATGCAAAGTTCGATTTTAGATTCTCATTAGCAGCCTTCATATGGAATTTAAAAAAAAATCCAAGTGGAAAAGATTGAGCATAAAAATCTCTACAATTAATGTTCAGTAACATTCCACCTAAAATTAAAAATGAGCTCGAAATTCGAGACAATGTGATTATCCAATTGCAAACTGTTGATTCTATTAAAAATGATTCACTATGAAGAGATAGCAGATCTCGTGTGTCTTCAGCGTTATTGCCCTGTCACCAGCTGGCTCGAATATGAATAGTAGACTTGAGATGCGCGGGAACACTAGCGTCAGGTGATCGAAAATTGATCACGGCAAGGAAAGTTGTGTGAGTGCGCCACACTAGATTTTTACTCTAATATTGGCGTATGCAGGAGGCTCCTTTTTCCTTTTATATTATCCTTGAAATGCAAAATTTCCAAAAATTGTATATACGTCGACGCGCAATTTAAAGAGGAACATACCTGTAAAATGTCATGAAAATCAATTACCGCGTTTCGCCGTAAATGCGCAACATAAAAACAACCAAACATTTAAACATTGAGAGAAATAATGCCAAACCGTCGACTTGAATCTTAGACCTCACTTCACTCGGTCAATGAATGAAGAATCTATTTCTTTCTATTCATTTACCTACTTCTATTCATCTACTTATTTCTATCTATTTATTTCTCTATAAGAAACCATCAGCTCACTTCCTAGTACAGCTAGCTCCAATCTTGAGATTCATTCACTTTTCAAGCACAAAAATGTCCGTTCACTTCCTAATTCAAGTGAAAGTGTGTGAGCCTTCCTTTCAGAACACTTTTTCTTTTATCTTCCAAAAAAAGTGCATTCACCACTAACAACGACTGAGAAACGTTTTTTTAGTGCATTAATGATGCACCGGTTAATGGTTTAACCGATACAGTCGGCCACTTGGGACTTTCTCTGAAGGTGACCTTGAGATCATTTCAAGGTCGAATGAGAGATGATGATATGATAATCGACATAATTTCATGTCAAAAGTCTCTCATCCGGGACTATCTGGCTATCTGGTACTTTCTTCCTTACTTTTCACTTGTTCTTGTTGTTGTAGTTGTTTCTTCTTCTTCTTCTTCTTCTTCTTCTTCTTCTTCAACTGATCCTGCTTCCCTATCTTCGTCTTCTTCTCCCACTTATTTCAAATTCTAGTATTTCCTGCAACTTTGCAACTTCTTTTTCACTTTCCTTGCCCTATTACCATAGGTAAGGAGAGTATTGCTTTCCAAAAAAAATTAAGGTACCCTTATTTCATGTTTTCTATACGTTTCAAGGTCCCCTGAGTCCAAAAAAATTATATTTGGGGTTGGTCTGTGTGTGTGTGTTGTGTGTGTGTGTGGTGTGTGTGTGTGTGTGTGTGTGTGTGTGTGTGTGTGTGTGTGTGGTGTGTGTTGTGTGTGTGTGTGTGTGTGTGGTGTGTATGTATGTATGAGTGTATGTGCGTCTGTGTACACGATATCTTATCTCCCAATTAACGGAATGACTTGAAATTTGGAACTTAAGGTTCTTACAATATAAGGATCCGACACGAACAATTTCGATCAAATGCGATTCAAGATGGCGGCTAAAATGACGAAAATGTTGTCAAAAACAGGGTTTTTCGCGATTTTCTCGAGAACGGCTCCAACGATTCTGCTTAAAGTTATACCTGAAATAGTCAACGATAAGCTCTATCAACTGTCGCAAGTCGCATATCTGTAAAAATTTCAGGAGCTCCGCCCCATATATGCAAAGTTTGATTTCAGATTCTCGATTATCAGGCTTCAGATACAATTTAAACAAAAAAATTCAAGTGGAAAAGATTCAGCATGAAAATCTCTACAATTAATGTCCAGTAACATTTTCACCTAGAATTAAAAATAAGCTAGAAATTCGAGAAAATGTGATTATCCAATTGCAAACTGTTGGCAACTGTTGATTCTATTAAATGATTCACTACAAAGAGATAGCAGACCTCGTGTCTCCAGCGTTATTGCCCTGTCACCAGCTGGCTCAAATCTTTGAATAGTAGAATTGAAATTGAAATGCGCGGGAACACTAGCGTCAGTGATCAATTTTCATAAAGGCAAGGAAAGTTGTGTGAGTGCGCCACACCAGATTTTTTCTTTTCTCAACAGTCTTTGTGCCTGTTGTACAAAACCAGGATAAATTTTAATCGTGATTAATTCCACGAGAACAAATCAGGGAAGCCGTCTTTTCAAAAAACCCTCTCATTAGTTCTCATCCAATTAATCACGGTTAAAATTTAACCGAGCCTTCAGTAGTCAACTTCCAAATTCTGTCTTTTTCTTGACTTGGTAATATTACTGCCTGTTATATTTTAGATCCACGTTTATAGTTTCTCATCATTTGTATTCTTTCATGGTTTAATCAAATCCAAATATTTTTGTTAGTATAACCATAGATAAAAGATATCTTTTCTATATCTTTCCAACTTTTCTCCATAGTATGACATAGAGAAACGATAGCATAGTATCTACTACGCCCATGGTATAGGACATTATGTCGCAACTTTTACTGTTATCTCAAGCTGATAGTCCACGTAGTTCTTTCCCGTGAAGCTGTGTGACACTGGTAGTCTCTCATATTGTGCCGTTCATACACTCTCACCCCAACAAAACAGTAAAAATCGACAATAATCGGCTTGAGATAACAGTAAAAGTTGCAACATAAACGCCCTATACCATGGGATATCTACTTACGCTATTGTTTCTCTATGGTATAACCATGGATAAAAGATATCTTTTCTACATCTTTCTAATTTTTCTCCATAGTATGTCTTTGCCATAATATGCAGTATTTTGACTTTACCAGTAATGTGATGATATCCAGCTGATTATAGCCTTGTATTTTTCCGCTTTTCTAAATTTAAGATACTTTTATAATTTTACTGCTTTTCTGAATTTGAGATACTTTTAAATCTTCCTAAATTTATGGAATATACTCAATTGAACAGGCCTCGTAATTCGCTATGATACACCGCGAAACTGTAAGCGACCTACATAACAATATAGTTATATAAGTGACCAGGATTTAGCGAAGAGTCTGGTCAAGGCCTACAGGTTAGAAAGAGAGAGAAGAGGTTTATGGCACACAGGTTAGAAAGAGATGGACTATGCTTCTCAGTAGCTGCATCACAATCTGTGGAACTTGGAGCTCGGACTCAAGACCTTACTTCAGAACAGAAGATCAGACAATCAAATAAATTAGACAATAAGATCAGACAATGAATAAATGAGCAGGAGAAAAAGACAACATAAGAATTTACAGGGTAAGAGAAAAAAGAATGAGGGGAAGAAAGGTAGGTGGAGAAAGCGGAGGAAAACATAGATGAACGATAAAGGAGATAAATTGGAGAGAATGAATTACTTTTGTATCCCTAAAATCAGACCATTAAGGAGAAGAAGAAATTCAGGAATACAGGAATAGAAGAAATTAATGAGAATTATCAAATGAATAATACTAGACTAATAAAAACGAGATAATAAATAGATACGAAATAATAAAAATCTGGTGTGGCGCACTCACACAACTTTCCTTGCCGTTATGAAAATTGATCACCTGACGCTAGTGTTCCGCGCATTTCAATTTCAATTCTACTATTCAAAGATTTGAGCCAGCTGGTGACAGGGCAATAACGCTGGAGACACACGAGGTCTGCTATCTCTTTGTAGTGAATCATTTATAGAATCAACAGTTGCCAACAGTTTGCAATTGGATAATCACATTCTTTTCTAGAATTTTTAGCTTATTTTTAATTCTAGGTGAAAATGTTACTAGAAATTAATTGTAGAGATTTCATGCTGAATCTTTTCCACTTGAATTTTTGTTTAAATTGTATCTGAAGCCTGATAATCGAGAATCTGAAATCAAACTTTGCATATATGGGGCGGAGCTCCTGAAATTTTTACAGATATGCGACTTGTGACAGTTGATAGAGCTTATCGTTGACTATTCCAGGTATAACTTTAAGCAAATCGTTGGAGCCGTTCTCGAGAAAATCGCAAAAAACCCTGTTTTTGACAACATTTTCGTCATTTTAGCTGCCATCTTGAATCGCATTTGATCGAAATTGTTCGTGTCGGATCCTTATAGTGAAAGGACCTTAAGTTCCAAATTTCAAGTCATTCCGTTAATTGGGAGATGAGATCGTGTACACAGACGCACATACACGCATACACCCACACACACACACACACAACAACAAACACACACACACACACACCACACACACATACAGACCAATAACTAAAAACCACTTTTTTGGACTCAGGGGACCTTGAAACGTATAGAAATTTGGGTACCTTAATTTTTTTCGGAAAGCAATACTTTCCTTACCTATGGTAATAGGGCAAGGAAAGTAAAAACGAGACTAGATACAATTTTGGATGGTTACTACATCTGTATTTACAATGTAGTAGATACAACACCGGTATCAGATATATTCTACAGAAGGCAGTGACAAGGCAGAGAATTGGCAACGCTGTTCGTCTATCTATCTTTGACCACTGCCATTTTAACGTGGACCTCATTTTAGTAAACACCACTCAGGAAAATCAAATAGTTATTGTATATCTAGAGTGAAAAGTACGACTTTTTCTCCCTGTGGGAAAAAGTATGAAGCCCGAGACGAAGCCGAGGGCAGCAATTTTCCTGAGGAGAAAAAGTATTTTTCGATCGTGATGTACACAACATTTTTCCTCCATCTACATTTTTTTATAAAACTGCAAATAAAATCATTCCAATAACTTACGTATTGGTGACAATGATTCCTAAAAACATAACCTAAATCTAAAACCTAAAAACCACCGGTCGTCTGATTGGCACTGCGCTGATTGTGCTATCTATCGCAAAAGTTGTAACAATTATATCAGCTGGGCAGCTACAAAAAATGGCTGACTCCAGATCACGCGTTCAGATTTGAATTGCAGATCAAAAATATTTGTTGGCTGGTATTTTGAATAGAATAAATATTTTAAAATTGTATAATTTTTATCGTCTACTAATATAAGAATATAATAATTATCATACAAACATATATTTCATGAGTTGATCAAATTTCTGTTTCGGTATTGATTCAGTTGACTCAATGACAGACACCTCTATTATGCTTTCTCATCTGAGCTTAGACCTCTAACCTAGTAAGTTTCAAAATAGAGATGCTCCCCATGATATTTAAATGGAGTCACTTTTCCTCCCTATGGAGTTTTTCTGTTTTTTACTACCGAGAGCGAAAAAGTGACACTTTAGTATTAGGTTTCAGGGAGTAAAGTAAGTACTTTAGACAGTAGGTGGAGGAAAACAATATTTTAACTCGATTCATCTCCCTCGACCTGGACCTTCTAAAACCACTAAGAATAAATTGTTAGTCCACGAATAGAAAACAATAAAGAATGCTTAGCATTGAAGGAAAAATTGCTGAAAATTTTTTCGAAAATTACTCCACCATCTCTCTCTCCAAGGAATTTTACTTTCTCCTCTATTTCTGTAACCATCAATTACTGTGTACTGAACTTGAATTATGCTGAGAACAATAATTACGATGAATCAAAGCAATTATTTCAATTTTCATTCATAGATGCTATCAGCAATAATTTGAATACTTCAGTAGTAATTAGTAGCCTTAGTGATTACATACATACTACACAGGTATGAATATATAGATGATGACTAAAGGATGAGCAGGGAATGAAGGAAGAAGACGAAGAAGAAGAAAAAGAAGAAGAAGAAGAAGAAGAAGAAGAAGGAGAAAAAGACAGATGATAATAGAGAGAAGGAGTGTCAGGGAAAGGGGAAAGTGACAGAAGCAAGGAATAAGAGTGAAGAGGAGGTAAGGAAGAAGAAGATAGAGGAGGATGAGAAAAATAATGAGGATAAGGAGGAGGAGGAGGTAATGAGAATAAATACTTATATGTAACTGATAGCAGATAATGAATCGTGGAGGAAATTAATGAGAGAACGGAAGGAAGGAGAAGATGGTGGATAGAGGAAGATAGAAGAGAAGGAATTAGGAGTATGAAGAAGTAGTACTTCTATGTAGAGAAGTACTTAAAAAAGGAGCAGTGGAGAAGAAGAAGAAAAGAAGAAGAAAAATAAGAAGAAGAAGAAGAAGAAGAATGAGGAGGAGGAGAAGAAGAAAAATAAGAAGAAGAAGAAAGAGGAAGAGGAGGAGAGGAAGACGAAGTAAAATTAATTGAAAAAGAAATGAGGAGAGAAGGTTGAAGTGCAAAAAGTCAGAGAAGAAGAGGCAGAAGCAGAAGAAGGAAGAAAAGAAGAAGAAAAAGAGTATTCCTTGATGATGAAAAAGAAGAACAACAATAACAAAAAAGAGGAAGAATAAAGTAGCTGAAAAAGTGATTGGAGAAATAGTTGTAGAAGAAGAACAAGAAGTGATTTGAGAAGTAATTGAAAAAGGAGAAGAAAGAGGAGGAGGAGGAGGAGGGAGAAGAAGAAGAAGAAGAAGAAGAAGAAGAAGAAGAAGAAGAAGAAGAAGAAGAAGAAGAAGAAGAAGAAGAAGAAGAAGAAGAAGAAGAAGAACAACAACAACAACAACAACAACAACACAAAAACAAAAAGAAGAGGGAGAAAGCGCAGTTGAAGAGGTAGTAGTTGAAGAAGTGAGTTGGAAGAAGTTGTAAAGGAGAAGAAAAAGGAGAAAAAGAGGAGAAGAAGAAGAAGTTGAAGGAGAAGAAGAGTTGATAACAAGCAAGACAAGGGGACGAATCAGATAAACAAAACATCATAAGCGATGGTAAAAAGAATAAATGCAAAAATATGAGGAAGAGCAAGCCGCGTTGCGGAAGAAGACAGATGGAGAAGAAGTATAAGAACAAGAGAACAAGTACTGAAAAAGTGAAGAAGAAAAAGAGAAGTCGAATGGCGTCCATATCCTGTAATTTGGTCGGCAGGATGATGAGAAGGACAATGTTTTGCGTGAGAGGAGACATCCCGCCTCTGAAGCAAGTCCGCCGTTCTTTCTTGTTTCTTCTAGCTTTTTATTATCTCTGATTGCTCATCTCTGATTCGCTTCAAGTGATATTCACTTTAAAATGTCAGAATTCCTCATAAATAGCTCAATGCTTCCCCTTCCAACCAATACTGACAGTAGAAGTGACTTCTCCCCGTATCGCTAGAGTTATCTGAGCTGGGACGATGACAACTGCTGACGACAAACTGGGCTGACGACAAACGG
>NC_052511.1:49294303-49321996 GCF_014356525.2 Nilaparvata lugens | reverse complement strand
TTTTCTTCCATCGCTGAACTTTCAATGAAACGTACATTGACCGTTGAGGGGATGGAAAACGATGAAGAGGAGGGGGTGAATTCACACAATACCCATATCCCGAAACCCCCCCCCCACCCACTTCTTCACTCCTGAATTTTGATGGCAACATGCAGTAATAGTTAACTTTTGTTACAAATCCGTGGTAATGAAAACTGAGGTAATTTACAGAAGTAATTAAAAAAGAAGAATTGAGAAGAGAAAAGAAATTAAAATATGTGAGAGATAATGAAGTTGAGAGACGAAATTGAGATGGGAGGAAAAAAGAAAAAGAAGAGGAAGAAGGAGAAGAAGAAGAAAGATGGCAAAGTAGCAATAATTAAATTTGAGACCACACACACATTCGTAACTCAATTCGTACATCAATAACTTCCCAAAGGAGACAATGATTGTAGTGGTCTTAATTCAATCAGTCAAATCTTATTTTAATTAACTTTTTCAATTTTGACGCCTGGTGACAAAATAATATCAATACTCTGTACGAACATATTCAGCTTATAGTAGTCACTTACTATTATTTCCATTATATAAGTTCTGAACTGTTTTGAATTTTTTTCAATTTATTCTCGCTTCTCCTTCTAGTTCTTCTTCTGCTTCTTCTTCTTCTTTTTCACCTTCATCTCTTCCTCCTCCTCCACCACCGCCACCACCACCTTTTCTTTTTCTTCTTCTTCTTCTTCTTCTTCTTCTTCTTCTTCTTCTTCTTCTTCTTCTTCTTCTTCTTCTTCTCCTTTTCATTTTTATTCAATTGACTACTCCTCTGCTGTTGTTCTTCAGGTTTGTTGGCATGTGTGTGTGTGTGTGTGTGTGTGTGTGTGTGTGTGTGTGTGTGTGTGTGTGTGTATATCGAGAATGACAGTGTTGTGATGACAAACAAGAGTGTGAATTGTTGTTGTTGTATAGGAAGGACAATGACCAGAATGACAATAATTCACCATCCTCATCATCATCATCAACAACATCATCATCATCAACATCATCATCATCACCTTCATTATCATAATAAGATATTATGGCAGTGGAGAAAGATAGGAGAACATCGTAGCCGATTCTCTGCCTCGCCACTAGCTTCTATAGAAGAGAGCTAATACCGGTATATCTGATGTAATATAAATATTGTTCATTCATGTTTAAAATAATCAATTATCCTTCTCTATCTCTACAACTTTGCCTGATCGTTTGTCAACAATCAAAAACATTATCAAGTGTAGGTAATTGATATAATTTCATTTTTTCAATTTATTCATAGACAATAAATACAATGCGGGCAAAAACAACAGGCATTTGCCCAAAACTGCTTTAAACCTTAATTTGGAATACACAGTCTAGAGGTTATGTAAATGATAACTTAATTCACACACTATTTTGAGTTCAAAAAATGTATGAACTACAATAATTTTGAATTTATCAGATTAATTAATTTTAAAATCTGTTGAAAATCCAAACAAAAATCTTCCTTCACAATCACAAAAAATATTAAAAATTTCACTTAAATTCCACAAATTATACTCATGTTAAAATTCTAAACGTTAATTAAAAATTCTAAATTATTAACAGAATATTTAATCTAAATTAATGAATGAATGGATGAACGAAGTTTTATCCTCAAAAAGCTCATACAAGAGAATGTAAAATACATGCAAAAAATAGATAGATAAAAATAGAAAAAATGCATAGATAATAACGTCTTCTGTGTGAACTTTTCAAGGTATAGGTCAACAGAAAATAGCTGAGAAGGTGTTTAGGACTCAGACAGGTCTGGACTACAAGTTACCATATTTGGCGCCAAAAATTATTCAATAGCACGTGTATTCAACACGTGATCAAAGGCCACCTGTTGCCTTTCGAGTTGAAATACTGATTCACAGCCATAATGGCTTCACTATTCATTTTAATTTATTGGATTCTAGTGAGGTCTGAATAATTACCCAAGTAATTTTCCCATTCACAACTGAATAATAGAATCTCATTCTTTGTGATAATTATTGTGTGTAATCTTTGAATTGTCGTGCTGTTGGTTGATTTCTTTTTCAAATTTCATACTTATAATGTACAGTAAAGTCATACTGTCTTCTGATAGTATGACTTATGACAAAGTGTTTCCTGAGATATAGTGATAATCTATTCATAAGAAAACACAAAGATATAATTTTATTAGTCAATCATTTATCTCTAATATAATACAGGATAGTCCAGGCAATGAATGCTCAAAAAAAGGTATAGAGGGAAATGTTTGGGAGACAATTTTTGACCCCACAGTTCCCCCCCTGAGGGGGTGAACATATCAAAAGTCCCACCCCTACCACCTGTGCCAAGGGGGTGGGGGTGGTTTAAAGGTACCATTTTTAGGTTTCTCACATAAAACTCATAAACTATGTATCTTAAGGACTTGACTGTCATAAAACAAATTAAAGCTTACATAATTATCTACAATATTCATTCCACAACTTTTTTCATGTCTCCTCAGGTTTTCGAGATATCCGCTCTTGAAGGTGTGGCATTTTTGAAAAAACATATTTTCCCTCAATTTTTTGCTATAACATTTTTCTATAACTTTTTGAATATCGATGGTAAAAATTCATGCTGATCATGAACTTAAAGAGAATCGAATTCTCTTCAATTTTATGTATAATTTCACAAGTTTACGCACATCCCCACGACTATTGCAGCAGCTTCAGTGTTGAGTGTGAGATCATCAGTTATGCAAAAATAGACCAATTGACAAAGGAATTTGGAGAGAATGTTTTGAACACAATTTTTGACTTTGCAGCTTTGTTAGGACCAGTTGGGGGGTGATCATATCAAAAGTCTCCATCCCTATCCGTTGTGCTAAACGTATGAGGGTGGTTTAAAAGTTGCATTTTTCAATGTTTTGCTTACACGCTCATATCTTGAGTAAAATGCGTTCAACCGACATGACTAGCTATTTAGAAATGGAGCTTGATGAATTGTCTACAATATTAAGTCTGTGGTGATTTGTGATATCTCCAACAGTTTTCGAGATATACGCTCTTAAAAGTGTAAAATTGTTAAAATAACAGCTTTTAATCCTATTTTTTGATGTTTCAGGACCAACAACTCTCCAACAATGCATCATAAAAATGGATACTCACCGTACATTTGTAGAGCTTTGTTTTCTCTTTAATTTGATGTATTATTTCACTACTTAGTGTTTTCCTTATATTGTTATAGCGGATTCAATGTGGGATCAAAAATTTTCTTTCAAACTTTTCCCTCTATAACACTTCGTTGACTGGGCTATATGTACAGTAAAGTCATACTGTCTTCTGATAGTATGACTTCTGACATAGTTTTTCCTGAGATAAGGTGATATCCATTCATAATTAAAACTCAAATATGTGGTTAATGGTCAATCATTTATCTCTAATATAATAAAGGAAAGAATCGGCTTACACAGGGATACGAAATTCACGAATGACGCATCATCACGTCTCAACTACTCAACTGATTAACTAGAAATCTTGCATATAGATTCTCAACTAACCGAGGATGGTTATAGGCCTATTTTGAATTCTTCAAGATTACAATTAGTCAAGTCTCAAATAAGACCCTTGCGGTGCACGGGTTACCTCCTATAGTGATGTCCACGTTATAATGGCAGTGGAGTAAAATAGGAGAAAAACTTTTCGGATCCTCTGTATTGTCAATGCCTTCTATAGACGGTAGCTGATACAGGTTTATTGATGTAATATTAACTGTTCATTCTCGTTCAAGATAATCAATCATATTTTATTAAGCAAGAAATTAAATTTTTCAACAATTTCATAATGAAATTATCATAACTAGTAGTTCTGTGAACAGTAGACCTAACACAGTATTCTCATCCACGAGTACCTGATCGAAACTATAGACATTATGGAAATACAGCAATAGACTGGCTTCTCCACACACATCTGTGTAATCACTTGTCAGCTAATTTATGATGAATAATTCTATAGTCTGATTTTACTCTAATATTGGCGTATGAAGGAAATTCCTTTTTCCTCTTATATTATCCTTGAAATGCAAAATTCCCAAAAACCTTGTATATACGTCGACGCGCAATTAAAAAAGGAACATACCTGTCAAATTTCAAGAAAATCTATTAGTCTACCGCGTTTCGCCGTAAATGCGCAACGTAAAAACATATAAGCATTTAAACTTTAAGAGAAATGCCAAACCGTCGACTTGAATCTTAGACCTCACTTCGCTCGGTCAATTAGAATGAAATATTTTGTTAATCAATTATTAATCCCACATTGTTAAAAGACGATCTGGCAACAGAGCAAAGCGAGAAAGAGATAGCGCTATCTGCATTGTTGAAGACAAGGATAGCAATACCATTGCTAATCAAACACTGTTATTATAATGTGGACCTCACTATAGTCTAGATAGTATTGAGCAAACTAAAAACATCACTTGAAGAAAGATAGTACAAAATTCAGAAGTGATAATGATTCTATACTCTATGGGAAAGATTGGAGAATTTGAAAAAGATTGGCTGAATCTTTAGGGAGAAAATTGGTAAAGATACGAAGATAAGAGAGTTCAAGAGAATTTTATAAATTTTGGCTGAATCAGTTGAGAGAATTGACAGAAAAAACGAAGATATTCACTCACATTAGTGGGAAAATATCCATTTATCAATAAATTCTAGTCTAAGCCAGTGAGAAATTTGAAATTGTAATCAATTCCAATTCAGTGAGGAAATTGAAAAAGATGCAACATGCAAAAAGAGAGATCAAAATAAGAGAGAAAAAAGTATCTGATCGAAAGCTTCCAGACTTTCAGACAAACATGAGATCAAATTTAATGAAGACGCTTTTTTCTCTCAGTGATAATTTTCACTTGAATCTGTCAGTATTGTTTGAATGGGCAGCATTGATGTTATTACTGAAGGAATACTGACAGTTCATTCTCACTAAGTGGAATTGGACAACATATCATTAACTTGGAAGCCAGTTTTCTGTAACTGATATTAATAAGCTGTTGACTGAATCTTGTCAATGCTGGATCCGGAAATGAATAAACACATTCCTGTCTACTCTCTCTCTTTTTTCCAATCTTCATTACACTCTATCTCCGTTTCTTTCTATTTAATTTTCCAGTATTCATTCCACTCTATCTCTGTTCATTCCTATCTAATTTCCCAGTCACTGTTTCTTTCTATTTATAAACATTGAATTATCTTCAAAGGCGCCAAAACCGTTTTGATGAGACATGAGAACAAGTGACAACTCGAATTTAAATATAAGTAGCAGGTAAATTGATAGTCTGTATCAACTGTTCATTCTTGTTTGAAATGACCAATAATATTCTATTCAACAAGAAAATACGTCTTCAATGATTAAATTATACATTTTCATAATAATTGGGATAATTAAGTGTCTTTTTACACTGTTGAAAAACGACCAGGCAATATTGAAGAGCTGGAGAAGGATAGCGCTATCTGCTTTGTTGAATGATAGACAAGGATAACAACATCAATGTTGATCAAATACTGCATAACGTTGTCCTCACTCAACTTAAAAATGTTGTTCTTTGTCTGAGGATTCTTCTCTTATTTTAAATCCTTCACCTTTGTTTTGCTCCTTGCCACGAAATTACGGCAACCCTAAGGCGTCTGGTCACATTTAAATTGAAGCAGATAAAAGGCTGCATGCAATTTATTCCAGCTTATAACAATCTAGTTTGAAAAGTTGAGATGCATGCATCGTGTTGAAAGCTAGAGGCAAGCAATGATGCATGCCTTTCCATAACATGTTATGCCCTTCATGGCTCCATATTATCGCCATATTATATAATAACATAAATATAATAACATAATAATATGGGACCGAACTTCGCTCTGGAGTACAAAAGCATAAAAAATCTATTACGAAAAAGAAATTATAATAACATTCATACAGAAATGTTCTATTTAATCACAGTGAATTGAGATTAATTTCCAGAGGAATGCAAAAATTCCCCTCACAATGGCCCAGTTGCACAAAAGCCGGTTGAATTTTAATTCTGATCAACTTCACGTAAACCAAATCAGAGAAGACCATTTCAGAAAGATGTATCTACTGGAATAAATATGGATTGAAAATAACCCGGCTTTTTTGCAACCGGCACTAAGTACCTGATTGAATGATCACAAAAGTTCAACAGCTGAGTCATGATTTTGACACAGTCCCACATACATGAATTCGCTCACTGACTTCCATCACCAACAGACGACGAGATAATTATTATCAGCTGTTTTACCAAGGATGAATAATAATTATCGTTTTAATGTCCTTCAGCGAGTTTTCCCAGGGATGAGACCCTAGGAGGTTCAGTATAAACCTTATAGTCCCGGTTTATATTATAAACTATGTTCTGAATTTCGTGAGAATCATTAGAACCGTTTTCGAGATCTGGTGAAATACAAACATCTAAACATTCAAACATCTAAGCATATAAACAGAAGTTGCTCGTTCAATATAGGATTGTACATTATAGACTTGGTGAATAATTGGTAAATAATATTCTGTAGTGAGCTCCACTCTCCACATTATAAAGTCAACAGCTGATTGGTGTTTCTATCCTTGTCTGTCATTCCACAAAGCAGATAACTCCATCCTTTTCGACCTCTGCAACGTTGTCACATAGTTTGTTGACTACGATGGAATAATGAAGATTCAGAATATTCTATTTTCTAAGTAGCTGTGGAGGTAATAGTTCATTTTCGAGTTCAAATGATCAGATTCATTTCAACCAATATAACACTACCATCTGGTTTCATCATGAATTTGTTAACGGTTTGTTACTGTACTTTATTTTCCTTCAATTTTTCATGTTTCTGTAACATTTTTGCTCTGAAAACTTTACCTAAGCTTACTGAAATTTTGAACAATTCAAAATAGGCCTATAACCATCCGGTAAATTAAGAATCTATATGCAAAACTTTAAGTTAAACAGTAGTTCAGACGTGATGATGTATGTGATTTCGTACTTTATTCTTGAATTTCCTATACCGTACGTGTATGAGCCAATTCTTTCCTCTATTATATTATAGATTGAAGAGGCAAGTTGAAAGGAATGTTGAAAGAGGAGTATTGAAAGTTGAACGGCAGCTGGAGGCGACTAATTGTTGTCAAGGTCGTGAGGCACAATAAAAGTTACGTGAATGCGATAGGTCAGGGAGTGATTCACTGTTTTATGCTTGTTTTAGAGCAGTTTAGATCCTGCATCCTGGAGAGTATCAAGGGCTTGCCTGCATCGGAACAGATTCCTGGGATAAATTATTGTAGAGCCCATCAACTGAATATCAGTTCTTATAACAAGAAAAAAAATGCTAAGTCCTGCATTATATTCATGATAATATCTAAATTGGAAATAGTTTATTTTATCCTGTTTCCACTTTTTGTGTATTTGAGAAGTTGATATTGTGTTAACTATTCATATTGAATGAAAAAGACTAAGAAATTGTCAAAAACCACAGATTTATTGATACTTAGAAAGACCGGTTTCGGTTATTAATTTTGTATCAAATCGTCCAAATATTTTGTAGGTTATGTCTATTTAAATTTCTACACCAAATCATCAATCTGAAACTACAAAACAGGATAATGTTGAATGAAAAAGACTAAGAAATTGTCAAAAACCACAGATTTATTGATACTTAGAAATACCGGTTTCGGTTATTACACCATTGTCATTCTCTGATAAACTAAAACTAAATACAAGAGCAGCAGAATTTATACTAGTAGGCGGCGAGTACTGCTGCTCTTCTGCTATTGTGCTGCTCTTGTATTTAGTTCTAGCACAGAATTAATAATAGCTAATTAATAATAATTATAGGAGTTTTCTCTGGTTCTAGTTTATCAGAGATTGACAATGATGTAATAACCGAAACCGGTCTTTCTAAGTATCAATAAATCTGTGGTTTTTGACAATTTCTTAGTCTTTTTCATTCAACATTATCCTGTTTTGTAGTTTCAGATTGATGATTTGGTGTAGAAATTGAAAAGGACATAACCTACAGAATATTTGGACGATTTGACACAAAATTAGAAAATAGAAGAAGTTCAGGATAATAGCCTGCTTTTACGTTTCCGACTACTGTATTGTTTGCTATTCGTTTTGTTAAAAAACGATGTGGCATCGTTTCAGAGCTAGATACCCCCATCTGCTTTGTCCAATGATAGACAAGGATAGCAGCACTCTAATCAAATGTTACCATTATAACGTGCACCACACTATAGTGACATATCATCGGATGTTTATCGTTAATTGCCAAATTCAACCCAAAAATAAAAATAAATAATTATAATAATTGAAAAGAACTGCTGTAATAAATATTGTTACAATGACCTCACAAACATTGACCTTTGTCTAGGGGATTTAAATTCATTTTGTCAGTATTGTTTGAATGGGAAACTGTGGTATTACTTATGGAGAATACTGACACTTAACGAGTGAATGCGTTGAGCACTTTCTTTGTCAATAAACTCTAGTCTGACCCATTGACCCAGTCATGACCGAAACACAATCATATTTTAATCTCTGCTGTTATACTTGGAGACATCTTTTCTGTCATACTTTTATAGAATCTTTAATTAAATAAATGACTAGAGCTGTGTTTACACCAAAGTTATCAACAAAATGTTAATAATTTAATCCTTATAGATTCTATTAGATTGAACATAACTTATCATACACATGATGTACATATGTGTTTATAAAGTTCCGTTCAATCTAATAGATTAAATCTATGATTCAGTTAAAGCTTTGACTGTGTAAACAGTCCTGAATATTAAAAGACTAGATATTGTCGAACCACAGTTTTGTTAAAAACCTATATACCGGTTTCGGTTGTTACACCATTATCAATCTCTGGTGAACTAAATTGAAGTAGAAAGCAGCCGTATTTATAATAATGATCGAGCACTGACATTGGTGGAAGCCATGACCTGTCAAGGTGAACGTCTGTCATTGGCCTAGACAAGCCCCTCCCCGATTAGCGGTTCATACGAACGTTACAAAATGGCGGCGATTTGAACAGCCAGAACAGAAATGAAAGATTATTAAATAACTACATATCAATAAATAAATATTTAACTGTAACCTCCACAACTACTGAATATAAATCAGATAGATCAGATATGCCGGTATCAGCTGTTTTCTAAAGAAGGCTGTGGCAAGGCAGAGAATCGGTAACGCTGTTTTCCTATCTTACTTCACTGCCATTATAACGTGGACCTCACTATAGCTAGGTGTTGACTTTCATCCAATCAATAAATTTATTGTAATACTAGTAGTTCTGTGAACAGTAGACTTCACGCAGTTTTCTCATCCACAAGTACCTAATTGAAACTATAGACCTTATGGAAATACAGGAATAGACTGGCTTCTCCACACATCTGTGAAATCACTTGTCAGCTGATTTATGATGAATAATATTCTATAGGCTGATTTTTACTCTAATATTGGCGTATGAAGGAGGAACTTTTTTCCTCTTATATTATCCTTGAAATGCAAAATTTCCAAAAACCTTGTACATATGTCGACGCGCATTTAAAAAAGGAACATACCTGTCAATTTCATGAAAATCTATTACCGCGTTTCGCCGTAAATGCGCAACATATAAACATTTAAACATTAAGAGAAATGCCAAACCGTCGACTTGAAACTTAGATCTCACTTCGCTCGGTCAATTAACTTTTTGTTCTTGTTTGAAATAATCAATGACATTTTATTCGTCAAGAAATATACTTTCAATGATAAAATCATAAATTTCCATAATTGAGATCAAATAATCATATTCCTACATTGTTAAAAAACGATCTAGCAACGTTGAGGAGCTTGAGAAGGATATCACTATCTGCTTTGTCGAATGGTAGACAAGGATAGCAACACCACTGTTAATCAATTACTGCCATTCTAACGTGCAGTCATAGACAGTATTGTAATTCCCATAGTTGCATCAGTGAACTGCTCTGAGAAGAACTAACCGATCTAAAAAAGAACAAACCTTGTTACACCAGTATTGTGAGTTGTGCCGCACTGTCATCTGTCAATGCAGCTTGGCCTACTCAGTGACCTACATATCGACTACAACTGGTCAACTAAGTCGTCTGTACCTGTAGGCCTACTGTATTCAGTTTATAATGATACAACTTGATACTTCATTTGATATCTACTTAAATTGTTACTTTTGTATTACAGTTGGAAATAACTGAGATATTGAAACTATCCAAATGCTAATGAATGAATAATTATTATCAAACGAAAATCCAAATTAAATGTTCTAATCTAAAACTTAGAATATACTAGAGCTCTCAGAACTCCTGATTTAAAATTGACATGTAACAAACTGAAATCTTTTCAAAACTCAATAATTTCAACAATAGTATATTTCGAACCTAGAGCAGAAAATGATATTTTTCCGGCTCGAAATCGGTTTTCAAGTCCGAGGCCGCAGGCCGAGGACTAGAAAAGATTGAGAGCCGGAAAAACATTTTTGCGTGTGGTGCGAACGCTATTTTTCGCCACACACAAAAATAAACAATATATATATGAGAATAGTTGTTTACTAAGCACTTCCGAAAGCAGAAGTGGAAGGTGATCTCTTCTCTTCTTAGGGTGCCTGTCCGTTACGAACGTTGGCGATCATTCTGGCTATTATTACTTTGTTGGTTGCGCTCCGGAACAATCGAATAGAGGTCTTTCCGAACCATGCTCTGAGGTTGGCCAACCAGGAAATTCTTCTCCTTCCTGGGGCTCTCCTGCCTTCTATTTTCCCTTGCAAGATGCTTTGCAATATTTCGTATCTCCCTTTATTGCGCATTATATGACCCAAATATTCAAGTTTTCGACATTTAATGTGGTTGACCAGTTCTGGGGCTGTATTCATCCTCCTTAGCACCTCATGGTTGGTAATTCTATCTGTCCAAGGAATCCTCAAGATTCTTCTAAACAGCCATAATTCAAATGCATTGAGCCTGGATACTGTGTCCTCCTTCAGGGTCCATGATTCTACACCATACAGAAGCACTGAATACACATAACATTTAAGGAGCCTTAGCTTTGTGCCTAGGGTGAGGTCATGGCTCCTGAAAACTGAACCCATTGTTAAAAAAGCACTCTTGGCTTTTCCAATCCGACATCTGATCTCCTGAGAATTGTCCCATAACTCATTGATCATAGTCCCCAGGTAGGTGTATTGTGAGACTCGTTCAATTCTTGTCTGGTTGATGTACAGGTTGACCCCTCCGATATTTTCTTTGCTTATGACCATGAACTTTGTCTTGTTAGTATTTATATCAAGGCCATAGACTTTACTTGTTTCTGTGATCCTATTCACTAAATTTTGCAGGCCATCCATTGAATCAGAGAACACTATGGTATCATCTGCATAACGTAAGTTGTTAAGTTTGACTCCATTCACTGAGATACCTTCATCTATGTCTCCAAGCACTTCCCCAAAAATGTGTTCTGAATACAGATTGAAAATAATTGGTGATAAGATGCAACCCTGCCTCACTCCACGCAGGATCTTCACCAGATCTGTATGCTCTCCATCCACTCTGAGGACCGCAGACTGATTCCAGTACAAGCTATCTATTATTCTCAGGTCTTTTCCGTCAATTCCAGTTTTTTCAGTACATCCATCATTTGCTCATGTCTAACACGGTCAAACGCTTTCAATAACACATGCAAAGACATTACAACCTACATCTCTGCATCTCTGAAACAAAACCTGCAAAGCAAACAAAGCCTCCCTTGTGCCCACAGCTTTCACAAAACCAAATTGATTTGGTGCAATTTGCTCCTCACATTTATGATAAATTCGTTTGTGAATTATTTTTAAAAACAATTTGAGCATGTGACTCATTGAACTGATAGTTCGATAGTCCTCACAAGATCTTGCACTTGACTTTTTCGGAATTGCAATGAACTCTGATTCTAGCCACTGTGTTGGAATTTGCCCAGTTGAGTATATGTTGTTAAAAATCTCTGTTAAAATCTTTAAATTCTCCTTGTCAAGTAACTTTAAAAACTCTGTTGGGAATTCATCTGGGCCTGTTGCTTTTCCATCCCTCATCTGTTTAATTGCTGAAGTTACCTCCTCCAAGAGAATTTTGGGTCCTGTGCTGTCTTCCATGGCAGGTTGTTGTACTCTGAGGTCATGGAATAAATCTTGCAGATATTGCTCCCAAACTTTCTTCTTATCTTCCTTACTTATGAGCAAAATACCATCCCCATCTGCTATTCGGCCAATATTACCATTCCGGAACTTCCCAGCCACCTCCCTCACCTTGCGATGGACATTAAAACTATCATATCTGCTTAGGTGGAACTCTATCTCCTGACACTGCTCAACCTTCTCCCTTTCCTTGGCTTCTCTTATCTTCTTTCTAATGATAATCTGTATTCTCCTGTATTCAATGAGATTGTCCTTGTGCCACTTCCTCTGTTCCATGAGTTCCAGTATTTCATCAGTCATCCATGATTTCCGTTTTCCTGAGTCCTTTTCCAGATATTGATCTTTTATAATCTTAACTTCTTCCTGCATGGTAGCAAGTCCTCCCTCTATACTCACCACATTTATATCACTTCTCAAATTTTCATTCAAGGCATTCTTCACCACTTGCTGTATGGCAGGATCTTTCAGTTTTCTAAGATCATAGCTCTTTACCTTCCGGGATGTAACCTTCTTCAATCTTATTTTGAACCTTCCAACCAAAGGGGTGTGGTCAGATTGTATATCTGCGCCTGGGTATGTTTTGACAGATAAACAACTGTTCCAAAATCTTCTATTAACCAGTAAAAAGTCTATCTGGTTTCTCACAATTCTTCCTGGTCTATCCATTGGAGATTTCCATGTGTACAACCTTCTTGGGTGGAGCTTGAACCAAGTGTTCATCACCACTAACTGGTTCGATTCAGCAAAAGTTTCCAAACTATCTCCACGAGCATTTCGATTTCCCAGCCCAAAAGGCCCCACGGAACTTGATGTTCTGCCTGATCCAAGTTTTGCATTAAAGTCGCCAATGACAATTGTCAAGTCTTGCTTCTTGAGTTTTCTCATTATTTCATTTATACTATTGTAAAACTCTTCGACTTCTTCATCCGTTCCATCAGTTGTTGGTGCATACACTTGAATGATATTTATGTTCACTGGTTTCGCTTTTAGTTGTACTAGTATCAATCTTGATGAGACTGGGATGACATTGTCTACACATTTCGCTACTCCTTTTGTCATTATGAAACATACTCTCAGTTCATGCTTGTCATTGTCTGTTCCAGAGAAGTAAACTTGATGATCTTGGATTTTTAGGGAACCGGAGCCTGGCCATCGCATTTCACATACTCCCATCACACTTAATTTCATGTGAGTCATCTCCTGTATCGCATTGTGAATTTTACCGCTCTGACTCATAGTTTTTACATTCCATGTGCCAATCCTGATCTCATTCTGGCACTTCAATCTCTCAGTTACACTTGAAACTGCTCCTCCCGGAGATCCGATTGAGGAGCTTACTCCGGAATTGAATTTCGCTGCAAGCATAGCCATTAGATTCTATTAGGACTTATCCTGTGTGGATCTTTAATGAGGTGCTCGTCCTTTCCTTTCTTCCTCATCTCTATGCCGTTGACCGCATTTTGCAGTTCATCCGCCTTCGGAGCCCGTTCCCAAACTCCAGGACAAAGGGGTGCCCTCTCTATTAGCTCGTCCGCCCGAAGCCGTTGGCCGCTAGAGTTACTCCTGATCACTTTGAAAGTGAAGAATTTAGGATAGATGAGAAATAATGAAAGATAAGCCCCATGCCCTTGAATGCTCAAGGGGTTTGGGGCTTGAAATGAAGAAGAGTTTGACCAGATGGTCAGATAGACAGACTGGAAAGAGAATGGCTCACAGCTAAGTCAATAGAAAATAGCCATTCTAGTATTTAACAGTTCCAAAGCATGAATAGGAGAAGAAGGGTGAGGGGAGAAGGGCTTTGTGAATTAATCCGATTTAGTTCTTCAAATCTTGGTCTCCATCCTGATTTGGATATCCAGGCGCACCGCTTGGAGGCTCTTCCAGCTTCATTAAAATGATGTTAAGGATGTTGTGTTGAAAGGTGATAGCTCTAGCAAATCTGAGGTAATCTGAGTATCAGGAAATTGTCCAAGTATTTTTTTTTTCTATTCTGATTTGTCTAAATAACCTAAAAGATGATGTTCAATTATGTAGGAGGTTGAGTTTATACTTTTTTATTCTTTCAAATGACAATAAGATGATATTATTATAAATGTTTTAATTATTGAATAATGAACACAAATAATGAAAAGTTTTTTGATCACCTTTCTTAGTTCCATGTTAGCGGCTGGAAAGGGTACTCTTTGCGGCCTAGGCCGGAAAGAAACCTGTTCTGACGTCAGACGAGAGTCGTCTGCAAACAATGTCTTTCAGATCTACGTAGGGACTGGAAAACAGCTACTTTCTACACAGTGTGGCGAAAAATTCAATTGAATCAAAATAATGAAACAGACACAGAAACAGTTTATGATTTGTAAAACAAATAATGAAGATTATGGAATAGTATCACAGTACCTATTCCATTCACATTTCCACTTCTACTTTTATTACGACCATTGGTTCAGAACTTCAATTTGATTTGCTTCCTTGAAACTCGAAAGCTATACAACTTGAGTTCAAAACAAACTCGACGTTTTCCCATATAATATACTAGCCGTCAGACTCGCTTCGCTCGCCATATCCGTCTAGCCTGGGGGCTCCGCCCCCTGGACCCCCGACTGGATCGTCCAAGAATGAGATCATTTTTCATTTAAGCATTTTTATCATATGCTAGGACAATCCAGTCGGGGGTCCAGACTAAACATCTGGCTAAACGGATATGGCGGGCGAAGCGAGCCTGACGGCTACTTATATAATATTCCCAGGAATAGCTCTGATTGAAGTAGTATTGCCCAATCAATTTTTCCGCGATACATACATTTCAATCTTCAACTTGGTGCCAACCTAACAAAGTCAACTCAACTTAATGCCAACCTGACAAAATTATTAATATAGTTGCCAGTTAACTGTTTCGAAAAGGTACTCTCTCTAGATTATAGTTGTATAGTAACATATGATATGGACATTTCAATTATAATTAAGAGATTGGGAGAAGAAGAATATACATGCTAAAAGACGAACTTTAAACCCTTAAACAACCCTTAGAGTTGAAATATTGCCAAAAGATTTCTTAGTGCGCCTCTAAAGGGCCAACTGAACATACCTACCAAATTAGAACGTTTTTGGTCCGGTAGATTTTTAGTTATGCGAGTGAGTGAGTGAGTGAGTCAGTCAGTGAGTGAGTGCTATTTCGCTTTTATATAAATATAGATATAGATAGGATATAATATAACGGCCGGCAGATTCGTCCGATCCAACGGCCGTACGGATCGGTTGAATACGGTTCCAGTGGACGGTTAGATTCAGGAAGAGTCGAAGATTTACGAAATATCATGGAATAGTATTACTTTCTTTGCACTTTATTCTAACTCTTAATACAACCCTTGGTTTGGAGTCGTATTGAGACTCAAAATATTTTCAATCAGAGTTTGAAACTCATTCATACTATTAAAAGTTCTCAAACTATAATGTAGATTCAGGAACAGTTGAAGATCTGCAACGTAAATATCGTTGATTTGTTTAATTTACAAAAATGAGTTTCAGTCATTCATACTAATCACAGTATCAGATTTGAACCATTGACAATCAGCAACAGTTAACGATTCTAAACGTTGAATAAATTTAATTTACAAAAATGAGTTTCAGTCATTCATACTAATCGCAGTATCAGATTTGAACCATTGAGAATCAGAAACAGTTAACGATTCTAAACGTTGATTTGTTTAATTCACAAAAATGAGTTTCAGTCATTCATACTAATCGCAGTATCAGATTTGAACCATTGCGAACCAGAAACAGTTAACGATTCTAAACGTGATTAGTTTAATTCACAAAAATGAGTTTCAATCATTCATACTAATCGCAGTATCAGATTTGAACCATTGACAATAAGAAACAGTTAACGATTCTAAACGTTGATTAGTTTAATTCACAAAAATGAGTTTATACTAATCGCAGTATCAGATTTGACCATTGAGAATCAGAAACACTTAACGATTCTAAACGATGATTAGTTTAATTCACAAAAATGAGATTTAGTCATTCATACTAATCACAGTATCAGATTTGAACCATTGACAATCAGAAACAGTTAACGATTCTAAACGTTGATTAGTTTCATTCACAAAAATGAGTTTCAGTCATTCATACTAATCTCAGTATCAGATTTGAACCATTGACAATCAGAAACAGTTAACGATTCGAAACAGAGATGTCGTTGACTCTTGTTCAATTCCAAACTCATTTAATTGAAGCAGGATGCCAGGATGCTGTACCGTATTAATTCCTCTCAGATTACCCACAATCCACTAACTACCGCAAATTTACAGTACAAATTTACAGGAAGTAATACTCATTAAATTTCATTCAGGTGAGAAAATTCCATTGTTACATTTTTTGTCAGTACTGTACTCGCTTTTCAATCCGGACATTCACTTCACATTGTCAGCGTTGGTTAAATGGGAGGCATCCATGTTATCTATATGATATAACTAGCAGGTAACCCGTGCTCCGCAAGGATCTAATAAAAGACTTGACAAACTGAAGTCTTGGAAAGTTTACAATTTTCCTATAATAATCCTCAGTGAATCGATAATATGCGAAATTTCAAGTTACTCAGTCAATTAATACCATTATAACGTGTACGGTGAACCTCACTTTATGAATTATAGTGCATCACTGAATCTGATTTCACTTTAAACTGATAGATTGTAGAATTGATGGTGATGTTGTGAAATCTCTCCATAATAAGAAAACAAAGAAATTGTCCAATTTCACTAAAAATTTATTAAAAACTTTAAAACAGAACCATGGTTTCACGTAGTTAACCAACGCATCATCAGCTGTACTTTCCTCAGTACAGCCTATGATGCGTTGGTTAACTACGTGAAACCATGGTTCTGTTTTAAAGTTTTTAATAGATTTTTAGTGAAATTTGACAATTTCTTTGTTTTCTTATTATGATAGATTGTATTGGACCACAAGAAGCTTCCTTTCATTCCTTATAAATAACATCATGCTTGTACCCATTCGATCAATGCTCTCAGTACAAAATGAATCCCACTATGATGGCCCTCTCCACACTGGTCAGCTGCATTCTTGCACGTAGCATTTCTCTGAAATTACAATGTGAAACAGGCCAACTGTGCAGTGTGTAGTGTGTAGTGGTCTTAAGTGACCAGTGTGTAGTGGCCTTAGACCAGCGATTAGTTGCGCACAAAAATAGTTTGGCGTACGAATTATCCAGAGTTCGGATTGATTATACGGTGTAAGAAAAGAAAAGGATAACATCTGTTAGATAACGGGGCTATCTGATGAGGAAGTGGATTGGAGATCTAGGATTTAGTTGTTAAAAAGAGACTAAGATTCAGTTGTTATAGATATTGATTGATTGATTGAGTACTTTATTTATGTAGATTACAATATATACTGGCTTATACACTTATATACAATAGCTTAAAATACAGCAAAATTATAGATGAATTTACATAATATAGACTGAGAAAATAATTATTGAACTGTATATGATATGAAAAAGCAATTTGTAATATAATAACTATAGATAATAATCATATTGTATGCATCTACATAAATGGCGGAGCTTTGGACATATCAATAGAGATAGATATGAGATCTTTTGTAAGATATGAGAGAGTTTTGTAATGAACATGGATAAATTGAGTATTATATTTGATAAATTCTGTGGGTAGATGACACAAGTTTATAAGTCACATTTTTGACCATATTGAGTTATGCATATATGGTTGTGTCAGAAAAATTAGATCTATAAGATGGTATAACTAAATATGTGTACCTTTTTAAATAGCTGAGATATAGGCCTTGCTTAAGCCTGATAGTGCATTTTCTTCCAAAACCCAAGTTGACAAATATTGATAAGTACATATATCTCAACACTCTTCTACCGGTTTGTATTATAATCCAATTATCAAAAGATGACAAAATTTGATAAGTGTATGTACTGATAGGCTATTATAAAATCTGAAAATCAAAACCCATATTGAGAACTACAAACCCAACAACTTTGCAAACAGTTCAAGTTGGTTAACTTGATCAATACTTGTAAATAATATCAATTAATTTTAAAAAATATATTCAAATTTCTATAAAATCGATTTTAAGATATTCCCTATACTGTTACATTGTGATTTGAAACATTTGGCAGATGGCAAAACAGGATATCTCTGACATCACTTGCAAAAATTCTCAATAGTTAATTTAAATAAATTGTTTTATCCTTGATATTTTCTATTTAAATAGTCGAGGATCAGCTGATTATATTAGTGTAAAATGGGTAAGAAAAAAATTATTAGATAATGTTTGCAGCTATGCCAAACTTTCAAATTGCTCTCCTGAAAAGTTTACAAATCATGACTTATCAGCTTGTGTCATCTAACCACAGAATTATGAACCTGATAATTCAATTATATGCTATAATAATAATTATTTCTCTGGTCGAGGGTACAAAACGATCAGAGGAGTTTATTCAAAATATAGACATGATTACAAAAAGCAATAAGCTACAATTATTTACAAAGTATTAATACAATATTGGTTGATATTGGTTACATTATATAATATAATAAAGTGAAGAATTTGCTTATACACGTACGGGATAAGAAGTTTACGCATCATCACGTCTGAACTACTCCACTGATTCACTTGAAAATATATACTAATTTTACCGAGGATGGTTATAGGCTTCTTGTGTAGTTGAGAAGTTGATATTGTGGTAATTATTCCTATTGAATGAAAAAGACTAAGAAATTATAAAAAAAACACAGAATTGATACTTAGAAAGACCGGTTTCGGTTATTACACCATTGTCAATCTCTGATAAACTAAAGATGGCTATAGGCTCATTTTAAATTCTTCAAGATTTCAGTAGGTCAAGTTTCGACGTACGTCAATTTTTGATTAGACCCGTGACGAATCTTGAAGCATTTGAAATAGGCCTATAAGCATCATCGGTGAATTGACAATCTATGACATAATAATAAAAAGGTCTCAATTCACTGACACGTATTATTTGTGTAAGTATGTTCCTTGTAGGAGTATAGAATAGTAGGAGTAGAGACCCTTAGCGTTTCTCTTTCTGTGCTACTGAACAGTAAATATTGTTGAACGGAGTAAATACTCCAAGTATATGTAAATCCTCCACAAGTTTATTATTTACTAGAGTACTTTTCCCAGAGACATGCGGAAATACAATAAACAAACAATTCTCTCCACCAGGAACTCAACATTAAAATATCGACATTGTGACTACCAGTGCTACATAAAAATCAAATAAGGATGCATGTACTCAAACAAATAATTACAGCCAATTGATAATAATTCCATACCATTCCATCATCGCTTTGTGACCTCAACAAAAAATAAAACTATGATTTTGCAGTTTACAATCGTTTGTTTGTCAAGGTCGTAACAAAAATGACAATTTGATGTGTTCACTTGGACAATAACTGTACTGGAGTCATTGTAAATTGACAGTAATGTTCCGAAACTGGTTTGGAATCGTTGAAAGTTGTCCGCATTTTATAGCTGTCTATAGAACAATAGCTGGATGGGCAATTGTGTTGCATAATATTAAACGCGACAATTATCATCCAATTGCAGAGTTCAGTTATAGAGAAAAGATAGCATAAGAAGATATATTCCATGGTATAGGTCGTTTATGTTCCAAATTTGAAGCTGATTTTTTACATTCCTTGCCCTATTACCATAGGTAAGGAAAGTATTGCTTTCCGAAACAAATTAAGATACCCCAATTTCCAATTTCTATACGTTTCAAGGTCCCCTGAGTCCAAAAAAGTGGTTTTTGGGTATTGGTCTGTATGTGTGTCTGTGTGTGAGTGAGTGTGTGTTTGTGTGTGTGTGTGTGTGTGTGTGTGTGTGTGTGTGTGGTGTGTGTGTGTGTGTGTGTGGTGTGTGTGTGTGTGTGTGTGTGTGTGTGTGTGTAAGTGTGTTTGTGTATGAGTGTATGTGCGTCTGTGTACACGATATCTCATCTCCCAATTAAAGAATGACTTGAAATTTGGAAATTAAGGTCCTTTACAGTATAAGGATCCGACACGAACAATTTCGATCGAATACAATTCAAGATGGCGGCCAAAATGGCGAAAGTGTTGTCAAAAACAGGGTTTTTCGCGATTTTCTCGAAACCGTTTCAACGATTTTGATCAAATTTATACCTGAAATAGTCATTGATAAGCTCTATCAACTGTATAAGTCCTATATCTGTAAAAATTCCTGGAGCTCCCCCCATCTATGCAAAGTTCGATTTTAGATTCTCATTAGCAGCCTTCATATGGAATTTAAAAAAAAATCCAAGTGGAAAAGATTGAGCATAAAAATCTCTACAATTAATGTTCAGTAACATTCCACCTAAAATTAAAAATGAGCTCGAAATTCGAGACAATGTGATTATCCAATTGCAAACTGTTGATTCTATTAAAAATGATTCACTATGAAGAGATAGCAGATCTCGTGTGTCTTCAGCGTTATTGCCCTGTCACCAGCTGGCTCGAATATGAATAGTAGACTTGAGATGCGCGGGAACACTAGCGTCAGGTGATCGAAAATTGATCACGGCAAGGAAAGTTGTGTGAGTGCGCCACACTAGATTTTTACTCTAATATTGGCGTATGCAGGAGGCTCCTTTTTCCTTTTATATTATCCTTGAAATGCAAAATTTCCAAAAATTGTATATACGTCGACGCGCAATTTAAAGAGGAACATACCTGTAAAATGTCATGAAAATCAATTACCGCGTTTCGCCGTAAATGCGCAACATAAAAACAACCAAACATTTAAACATTGAGAGAAATAATGCCAAACCGTCGACTTGAATCTTAGACCTCACTTCACTCGGTCAATGAATGAAGAATCTATTTCTTTCTATTCATTTACCTACTTCTATTCATCTACTTATTTCTATCTATTTATTTCTCTATAAGAAACCATCAGCTCACTTCCTAGTACAGCTAGCTCCAATCTTGAGATTCATTCACTTTTCAAGCACAAAAATGTCCGTTCACTTCCTAATTCAAGTGAAAGTGTGTGAGCCTTCCTTTCAGAACACTTTTTCTTTTATCTTCCAAAAAAAGTGCATTCACCACTAACAACGACTGAGAAACGTTTTTTTAGTGCATTAATGATGCACCGGTTAATGGTTTAACCGATACAGTCGGCCACTTGGGACTTTCTCTGAAGGTGACCTTGAGATCATTTCAAGGTCGAATGAGAGATGATGATATGATAATCGACATAATTTCATGTCAAAAGTCTCTCATCCGGGACTATCTGGCTATCTGGTACTTTCTTTCCTTACTTTTCACTTGTTCTTGTTGTTGTAGTTGTTTCTTCTTCTTCTTCTTCTTCTTCTTCTTCTTCTTCAACTGCTCCTGCTTCCCTATCTTCGTCTTCTTCTCCCACTTACTTCAAATTCTAGTATTTCCTGCAACTTTGCAACTTCTTTTTCACTTTCCTTGCCCTATTACCATAGGTAAGGAGAGTATTGCTTTCCAAAAAAAATTAAGGTACCCTTATTTCATGTTTTCTATACGTTTCAAGGTCCCCTGAGTCCAAAAAAATTATATTTGGGGTTGGTCTGTGTGTGTGTGTTGTGTGTGTGTGTGGTGTGTGTGTGTGTGTGTGTGTGTGTGTGTGTGTGTGTGTGTGTGGTGTGTGTTGTGTGTGTGTGTGTGTGTGTGGTGTGTATGTATGTATGAGTGTATGTGCGTCTGTGTACACGATATCTTATCTCCCAATTAACGGAATGACTTGAAATTTGGAACTTAAGGTTCTTACAATATAAGGATCCGACACGAACAATTTCGATCAAATGCGATTCAAGATGGCGGCTAAAATGACGAAAATGTTGTCAAAAACAGGGTTTTTCGCGATTTTCTCGAGAACGGCTCCAACGATTCTGCTTAAAGTTATACCTGAAATAGTCAACGATAAGCTCTATCAACTGTCGCAAGTCGCATATCTGTAAAAATTTCAGGAGCTCCGCCCCATATATGCAAAGTTTGATTTCAGATTCTCGATTATCAGGCTTCAGATACAATTTAACAAAAAAATTCAAGTGGAAAAGATTCAGCATGAAAATCTCTACAATTAATGTCCAGTAACATTTTCACCTAGAATTAAAATAAGCTAGAAATTCGAGAAAATGTGATTATCCAATTGCAAACTGTTGGCAACTGTTGATCTATTAAATGATTCACTACAAAGAGATAGCAGACCTCGTGTCTCCAGCGTTATTGCCCTGTCACCAGCTGGCTCAAATCTTTGAATAGTAGAATTGAAATTGAAATGCGCGGGAACACTAGCGTCAGTGATCAATTTTCATAAAGGCAAGGAAAGTTGTGTGAGTGCGCCACACCAGATTTTTTCTTTTCTCAACAGTCTTTGTGCCTGTTGTACAAAACCAGGATAAATTTTAATCGTGATTAATTCCACGAGAACAAATCAGGGAAGCCGTCTTTTCAAAAAACCCTCTCATTAGTTCTCATCCAATTAATCACGGTTAAAATTTAACCGAGCCTTCAGTAGTCAACTTCCAAATTCTGTCTTTTTCTTGACTTGGTAATATTACTGCCTGTTATATTTTAGATCCACGTTTATAGTTTCTCATCATTTGTATTCTTTCATGGTTTAATCAAATCCAAATATTTTTGTTAGTATAACCATAGATAAAAGATATCTTTTCTATATCTTTCCAACTTTTCTCCATAGTATGACCATAGAGAAACGATAGCATAAGTATCTACTACGCCCATGGTATAGGACATTATGTCGCAACTTTTACTGTTATCTCAAGCTGATAGTCCACGTAGTTCTTTCCCGTGAAGCTGTGTGACACTGGTAGTATCTCATATTGTGCCGTTCATACACTCTCACCCCAACAAAACAGTAAAAATCGACAATAATCGGCTTGAGATAACAGTAAAAGTTGCAACATAAACGCCCTATACCATGGGATATCTACTTACGCTATTGTTTCTCTATGGTATAACCATGGATAAAAGATATCTTTTCTACATCTTTCTAATTTTTCTCCATAGTATGTCTTTGTCATAATATGCAGTATTTTGACCTTATCAGTAGTGTGATGATATCCAGCTGATTATAGCCTTGTAATTTTCCAGCTTTTCTAAATTTAAGATACTTTTATAATTTTACTGCTTTTCTGAATTTGTGATACTTTTAAATCTTCCTAAATTTATGGAATATACTCAATTGAACAGGCCTCGTAATTCGCTATGATACACCGCGAAACTGTAAGCGACCTACATAACAATATAGTTATATAAGTGACCAGGATTTAGCGAAGAGTCTGGTCAAGGCCTACAGGTTAGAAAGAGAGAGAAGAGGTTTATGGCACACAGGTTAGAAAGAGATGGACTATGCTTCTCAGTAGCTGCATCACAATCTGTGGAACTTGGAGCTCGGACTCAAGACCTTACTTCAGAACAGAAGATCAGACAATCAAATAAATTAGACAATAAGATCAGACAATGAATAAATGAGCAGGAGAAAAAGACAACATAAGAATTTACAGGGTAAGAGAAAAAAGAATGAGGGGAAGAAAGGTAGGTGGAGAAAGCGGAGGAAAACATAGATGAACGATAAAGGAGATAAATTGGAGAGAATGAATTACTTTTGTATCCCTAAAATCAGACCATTAAGGAGAAGAAGAAATTCAGGAATACAGGAATAGAAGAAATTAATGAGAATTATCAAATGAATAATACTAGACTAATAAAAACGAGATAATAAATAGATACGAAATAATAAAAATCTGGTGTGGCGCACTCACACAACTTTCCTTGCCGTTATGAAAATTGATCACCTGACGCTAGTGTTCCGCGCATTTCAATTTCAATTCTACTATTCAAAGATTTGAGCCAGCTGGTGACAGGGCAATAACGCTGGAGACACACGAGGTCTGCTATCTTTGTAGTGAATCATTTATAGAATCAACAGTTGCCAACAGTTTGCAATTGGATAATCACATTCTTTTCTAGAATTTTTAGCTTATTTTTAATTCTAGGTGAAAATGTTACTAGAAATTAATTGTAGAGATTTCATGCTGAATCTTTTCCACTTGAATTTTTGTTTAAATTGTATCTGAAGCCTGATAATCGAGAATCTGAAATCAAACTTTGCATATATGGGGCGGAGCTCCTGAAATTTTTACAGATATGCGACTTGTGACAGTTGATAGAGCTTATCGTTGACTATTCCAGGTATAACTTTAAGCAAATCGTTGGAGCCGTTCTCGAGAAAATCGCAAAAAACCCTGTTTTTGACAACATTTTCGTCATTTTAGCTGCCATCTTGAATCGCATTTGATCGAAATTGTTCGTGTCGGATCCTTATAGTGAAAGGACCTTAAGTTCCAAATTTCAAGTCATTCCGTTAATTGGGAGATGAGATCGTGTACACAGACGCACATACACGCATACACCCACACACACACACACACAACAACAAACACACACACACACACACCACACACACATACAGACCAATAACTAAAAACCACTTTTTTGGACTCAGGGGACCTTGAAACGTATAGAAATTTGGGTACCTTAATTTTTTTCGGAAAGCAATACTTTCCTTACCTATGGTAATAGGGCAAGGAAAGTAAAAACGAGACTAGATACAATTTTGGATGGTTACTACATCTGTATTTACAATGTAGTAGATACAACACCGGTATCAGATATATTCTACGAAGGCAGTGACAAGGCAGAGAATTGGCAACGCTGTTCGTCTATCTATCTTTGACCACTGCCATTTTAACGTGGACCTCATTTTAGTAAACACCACTCAGGAAAATCAAATAGTTATTGTATATCTAGAGTGAAAAGTACGACTTTTTCTCCCTGTGGGAAAAAGTATGAAGCCCGAGACGAAGCCGAGGGCAGCAATTTTCCTGAGGAGAAAAAGTATTTTTCGATCGTGATGTACACAACATTTTTCCTCCATCTACATTTTTTTATAAAACTGCAAATAAAATCATTCCAATAACTTACGTATTGGTGACAATGATTCCTAAAAACATAACCTAAATCTAAAACCTAAAAACCACCGGTCGTCTGATTGGCACTGCGCTGATTGTGCTATCTATCGCAAAAGTTGTAACAATTATATCAGCTGGGCAGCTACAAAAAATGGCTGACTCCAGATCACGCGTTCAGATTTGAATTGCAGATCAAAAATATTTGTTGGCTGGTATTTTGAATAGAATAAATATTTTAAAATTGTATAATTTTTATCGTCTACTAATATAAGAATATAATAATTATCATACAAACATATATTTCATGAGTTGATCAAATTTCTGTTTCGGTATTGATTCAGTTGACTCAATGACAGACACCTCTATTATGCTTTCTCATCTGAGCTTAGACCTCTAACCTAGTAAGTTTCAAAATAGAGATGCTCCCCATGATATTTAAATGGAGTCACTTTTCCTCCCTATGGAGTTTTTCTGTTTTTTACTACCGAGAGCGAAAAAGTGACACTTTAGTATTAGGTTCAGGGAGTAAAGTAAGTACTTTAGACAGTAGGTGGAGGAAAACAATATTTTAACTCGATTCATCTCCCTCGACCTGGACCTTCTAAAACCACTAAGAATAAATTGTTAGTCCACGAATAGAAAACAATAAGAATGCTTAGCATTGAAGGAAAAAATTGCTGAAAATTTTTTCGAAAATTACTCCACCATCTCTCTCTCCAAGGAATTTTACTTTCTCCTCTATTTCTGTAACCATCAATTACTGTGTCTGAACTTGAATTATGCTGAGAACAATAATTACGATGAATCAAAGCAATTATTTCAATTTTCATTCATAGATGCTATCAGCAATAATTTGAATACTTCAGTAGTAATTAGTAGCCTTAGTGATTACATACTACTACACAGGTATGAATATATAGATGATGACTAAAGGATGAGCAGGGAATGAAGAAGAAGACGAAGAAGAAGAAAAAAAGAAGAAGAAGAAGAAGAAGAAGAAGAAGGAGAAAAAGACAGATGATAATAGAGAGAAGGAGTGTCAGGGAAAGGGGAAAGTGACAGAAGCAAGGAATAAGAGTGAAGAGGAGGTAAGGAAGAAGAAGATAGAGGAGGATGAGAAAAATAATGAGGATAAGGAGGAGGAGGTGGTAATGAGAATAAATACTTGATAGTAGATAATGAATCGTGGAGGAAATTAATGAGAGAACGGAAGGAAGGAGAAGATGGTGGATAGAGGAAGATAGAAGAGAAGGAATTAGGAGTATGAAGAAGTAGTACTTCTATGTAGAGAAGTACTTAAAAAAGGAGCAGTAGGAGAAGAAGAAGAAAAGAAGAAGAAAAATAAGAAGAAGAAGAAGAAGAAGAATGAGGAGGAGGAGAAGAAGAAAAATAAGAAGAAGAAGAAAGAGGAAGAGGAGGAGAGGAAGACGAAGTAAAATTAATTGAAAAAGAAATGAGGAGAGAAGGTTGAAGTGCAAAAAGTCAGAGAAGAAGAGGCAGAAGCAGAAGAAGGAAGAAAAGAAGAAGAAAAAGAGTATTCCTTGATGATGAAAAAGAAGAACAACAATAACAAAAAAGAGGAAGAATAAAGTAGCTGAAAAAGTGATTGGAGAAATAGTTGTAGAAGAAACAAGAAGTGATTTGAGAAGTAATTGAAAAAGGAGAAGAAAGAGGAGGAGGAGGAGGAGGGAGAAGAAGAAGAAGAAGAAGAAGAAGAAGAAGAAGAAGAAGAAGAAGAAGAAGAAGAAGAAGAAGAAGAAGAAGAAGAAGAAGAAGAAGAAGAACAACAACAACAACAACAACAACAACACAAAAACAAAAAGAAGAGGGAGAAAGCGCAGTTGAAGAGGTAGTAGTTGAAGAAGTGATGTTGGAAGAAGTTGTAAAAGGAGAAGAAAAAGGAGAAAAAAGAGGAGAAGAAGAAGAAGTTGAAGGAGAAGAAGAGTTGATAACAAGCAGAGACAAGGGGACGAATCATAAAACCAAAACATCATAAGCGATGGTAAAAAGAATAAATGCAAAAATATGAGGAAGAGCAAGCCGCGTTGCGGAAGAAGACCAAGATGGAGAAGAAGTATAAGAACAAGATGAACAAGATACTGAAAAAGTGAAGAAGAAAAAGAGAAGTCGAATGGCGTCCATATCCTGTAATTTGGTCGGCAGGATGATGAGAAGGACAATGTTTTGCGTGAGAGGAGACATCCCGCCTCTGAAGCAAGTCCGCCGTTCTTTCTTGTTTCTTCTAGCTTTTTATTATCTCTGATTGCTCATCTCTGATTCGCTTCAAGTGATATTCACTTTAAAATGTCAGAATTCCTCATAAATAGCTCAATGCTTCCCCTTCCAACCATACTGACAGTAGAAGTGACTTCTCCCCGTATCGCTAGAGTTATCTGAGCTGGGACGATGACAACTGCTGACGACAAACTGGGCTGACGACAAACGG
>NC_052511.1:49241156-49294203 GCF_014356525.2 Nilaparvata lugens | reverse complement strand
TGCTCCCACTTAGCTGAATAAATGTTTGATGTTTTAATGTTTTTACTTGACTATAATTAATTGTGGATTTAAGTGAAATTTACAATATTTTTGGCAATACAAAGAAGATTTTTGTTTGGATTTGTATTTTGAAATAATTGTTCTGATAAATTCAAAAAATTAGTAGATACATTTTTTTGGACTCAAAATAGTTTGTGAATTAAGTTATCATTTTACATAACCTCTAGACTATTTTATTCAAAATTAGGTTTAGAGCAGTTTTGGCCCAATGCCTGTTGTTTTTACCTGGTTTGTATTTGTATATGGACAAATAAATATAAATAAACGTTTTATCTTCTGATGTGTGAAAAATAAATTAACACCTATGCAGACGATGTTATGACCATCCATACTATTGAGTTGGTTACTACTGTTATTAATATGGTTTATCATTCAAGGCCCATTAAATGTTTGTCCATTACTAGGTGAATGTTGAAGATATTGCTTATCTAAGAGATTTTTATTCTTGCGGTCAATATTATAAGCTGTCTCAGTTTGGGCAGTTTCAACCTGTATAATTGGGTCACTTGATCAAAAAGTTGGGAAAGATAACTTTCGTATATTTAACATTTTTTTTTTTCATTTAGAGAATGTTCGTCTTTTTCACAATAATGTTTGTGTTACAGGTGGCATTCCATGCAATTCAGAGCAGAAGGAAAAATTGGAGGTGAAGGCCATGTAGTACAGATTGATGAGTCAAAATTCGGAAAAAGGAATCTATCGAGGAAAAAGAGTAGAATGGCATGGGTCTTCGGGGGATTGATGTTGTACTGGCCACTGTTTCATGGATCAGTGGAGACCGATCTTCCCGAACACTTATCCAATCCTTGAAAATATGTCCTTCCTGAACCACTGTGGTTTCAGATTTGGGAAGGCATATGACTGTTTGGAGGGAGAGGGTTTTCATCACCTTACCGGCAATCATAGCTTGAGCTTCAAGACCCATTACTGGTGCTCATACCAATAATATTGAAGCATCATGGAATGCTGTGAAGACCGCTTTACCAATAATAATTAGCAATAATTGAATAAAATACTACATTGCTGCCCATTTTAAACTAACTATGCTCATACACATGACAAAACAAGATTTCCAAAAGATTAGCTTCAAGATTTACCTTCAAGGGATACTAGTTCAAAGTTTGTATACATCTCTCTATAGATAGCCTAGCTATCTAAAACGTATATATCATTTGAGATTACAATTTTAATTAACAACTCTGATTGATAACATGAAACCAACACAAGATGATTTGATAGCCACAGTAAAATAATAGTTGAGCTATACTACTTCCTTGTAGAACCCTGTAGAGAAGCTTTTTTCACTTAAATTATGCAGTTCTAATTTGTTAATCATGATACGAATTATATCCTCCATGCATGTTTCTATTTAAATATTTGACAATCCACATATCCTAGAAAATTACAAAATCCTACAATTTACAATAGTTATTGGATCACAATTTGATTTGTCATTCATTAACTTAATTCATTGGATTAGGTTATGACGCCTTCAATGTTTACGTTTGCCTCACCCGTAGGCAAAATCGCGTCCACACGTCATTCACTGCTCGCCCGAGGCGCCTTTGAGCACGCCAAAATACCGACAGGGTTCCGGTTCGCCCACATGCCTCATCGAACAGTGTCCACACGTGCGAATGCAAGCCCCATCACATGCTCACCCGAGGCAAACGTACGTGTGTAACCGTTTTACTGATCACAGTTCCACGAAACTGGCCTTTTTGATATCGATATATTGGCAATGAATAATATGTATTGCATCGATATGTACTGTATCGACCTTTCAATAATTTGATTTTGATATTCGATAATCAAAATGGCTGCCTCTAATAGGTTAAATGCATGTAAATTGTGCACTTTGAACTTTGTTTATTTTAAAAACAATAGTGAGCGCCGTTTATTTCTTGTGATTTTGGGTTCAAAATAACATACTAAATCGCCACCAAAATTTGATGACAGGTGAGTTGGCACTGACGTGCACTTTACACCCCCTTAACTTTGCAATTAAAACTGAAATATCTTTCAAAGTTTTTTTTTCGGCGGAGTATACGATGCAAGGAAGGAAGCCGCAGCCTTACAAAAAACAGCTGGGGTCCCGTACACAATCATCTGCTTACAACATTGAGCTATAACACTGAAGTAGCACTCTCGCTGGTAAATTTGGCACAGAGAGGGACAGAGAACTCATCTAATGTTGCGCTTAATGTGTGACCAGCAGTGTGGAGTGTGGTGGAGGGGGGGTCAAATGGGTGACTAACAGTTACAGGCCTTCCCCGCTAATTCAGAAATCCCCCTCCAACAGTTGTAGTACTCTGTCACCTACTCCCTTGTTCTCCGCTATTCATTGTCATTCCACCTCCCCATCAACAAAATAAAAACCAGTCACGATTGGCTTATCCATATTACTAGTAGATGAGGCTTTGCTCTGCTCTGACGTGCATGTCGCTGGCCCGGCCACATTCGAATTTAACCAAACAAACTATGCCAAGATTTACTACCTATTTTCTACTATTTTCTACCTCCAATAACCGATTTTCTACCTCAAAGATAGCAGAGATATGAATAAACTAAGTGCCGGGCCAGGGACATGTTAGCCCGGCCATCTCTGAATTTCACCAACAAACTATGCCAAGATTTACTACTTAATTTCTACCTCCAATAACAGATTTTCTACCTCAAGGATAACAGAGATATGAGCAAAAATATAGAAAGGTCAATAACCTCTCAGCCCGGCCATCTTTGAATTTGACCAAACCAAATATGCCAAGATTTACTACCTATTTTCTACTATTTTCTACCTCAAACCAAACTGAATCTAACCATTCATAACGGAGATATTGGCGAAAATATTTAGGTCACGTGCATGTCGCTGGCCCGGCCACTTCGAATTTAACCAAACAAACTATGCCAAGATTTACTACCTATTTTCTACTATTTTCTACCTCAACCAAACTAAAATCGAATCACGCATAATGAGATATTGGCTAAAATATGTATAGGTCACGTGCATGTCGCTGGCCCGGCCACATTTGAATTTCACCAAACAACTATGCCAATATTACTAAAATATTTTTTCTACCTCCCATAACCGATTTTCTACCTCAACCCAAACGGAGTTATAGGTGATTGTAAGTTTTCACCCACCCCCCTCGCCTATCACCACACACGAAAAAACGTTTCTAGCCTTGTCATGATGAATTTCTGAAAAATAAATGAGCCAATATGTAGTACACAAGCTCTGCTATGATATTCCACGAAGAACGGAATCGATAGCTCATCAGTAGACAAATTATTGAGTGTTTAAAGATTACCCCCCCCCTCATAACAGCATGTCTCTGGCCCGGCCACATTCGAATTTAAACAAACCAACTATGCCAAGATTTTCTACCTATTTTCTACTATTTTCTACCTCCATAAAGATTTTCTACCTCAACCCAAACGGAGTTATAGGGGATTGTAAGTTTTCACCCACCCCCCTCGCCTATCACCACACACGAAAAAACGTTTCTAGCCTTGTCATGATTGAATTTCTGAAAAACTAAATGAGCCAATATTAGTACACAAGCTCTGCTATGATATTCCACGAAGAACGAATCGATAGCTCATCACTAGACAAGTTATTGAGTGTTTAAAGATTACCCCCCCCCCCCTCATAACGCATGTCTCTGGCCCGGCCACATTCGAATTTAAACAAACAACTATGCCAAGATTTTCTACCTATTTTCTACTATTTTCTACCTCCAATAAAAGATTTTCTACCTCAACCCAAAGGAATTATAGGGGATTGTAATTTTCACCCACACCCCTCGCCTATCACCACACACGAAAAAACGTTTCTAGTCTTGCCATGATTGAATTTCTGAAAAACTAAATGAGCCAATATAGTACACAAGCTCTGCTATCATATTCCACAAAGAACGGAATCGATAGCTCATCACTAGACAAAGTTATTGAGTGTTTAAAGATTACACCCCCCCCTCGTACAGCATGTCTCTGGCCCCCACATTCGAATTACCAAACCAACTATGCCAAGATTTTCTACCTATTTTCTACTATTTTCTACCTCCAATAAAAGATTTTCTACCTCAACCCAAAGGGAATTATAAGGATTGTAAGTTTTCACCCCCCCCCCTCGCCAATCACCACACACGAAAAAACGTTTCTAGTCTTGCCATGATTGAATTTCTGAAAACTAAATGAGCCAATATGTAGTACACAAGCTCTGCTATCATTCCACAAAGAACGGAATCGATAGCTCATCACTAGACAAAGTTATTGAGTGTTTAAAGATTACCCCCCCCCCCCTCATAACAGCATGTCTCTGGCCCGGCCACATTCGAATTTAAAACAACCAACTATGCCAAGATTTTCTACCTATTTTCTACTATTTTCTACCTCCAATAAAAGATTTTCTACCTCAACCCAAGGGAATTATAGAGGATTGTAAGTTTTCACCCACCCCCCTCACCATCACCACACACGAAAAAACGTTTCTAGCCTTGTCATGATTGAATTTCTGAAAAACTAAATGAGCCAATATGTAGTACCAAGCTCTGCTATCATATTCCACGAAGAACGGAATCGATAGCTCATCACTAGACAAAGTTATTGAGTGTTTAAAGATTACCCCCCCCCCCCTCATAACAGCATGTCTCTGGCCCGGCCACATTCGAATTTAAACAAACCAACTATGCCAAGATTTTCTACCTATTTTCTACTATTTTCTACCTCCAATAAAAGATTTTCTACCTCAACCCAAAGGGATTATAGAGGATTGTAAGTTTTCACCCACCCCCCTCGCCATCACCACACACGAAAAAACGTTTCTAGCCTTGTCATGATTGAATTTCTGAAAAACTAAATGAGCCAATATGTAGTACACAAGCTCTGCTATCATATTCCACGAAGAACGGAATCGATAGCTCATCACTAGACAAAGTTATTGAGTGTTTAAAGATTACCCCCCCCCCCCTCATAACAGCATGTCTCTGGCCCGGCCACATTCGAATTTAAACAACCAACTATGCCAAGATTTTCTACCTATTTTCTACTATTTTCTACCTCCAAAAAAGATTATCTACCTCAGCCCAAAGGGAATTATAGGGGATTGTAATTTTCACCCACCCCCCTCGCCTATCACCACACACGAAACACGTTTCTAGTATATTTTCAAACTGTCCAAAAATCCACTGTTTCTTACTCAGCCGCCAATTGTTACTCACACTATCTCTCAACCAAGGATCTCAGACAGTTTCAAAATTATTTGTAGATTAATTTCGTACCCTGGAACAGTGCCTTGAATATTGGTAGGAAACTTGGGATAATTGGTAGTGGTTGATTTTAAAAATAAGCATGTATTGAACTATGTTTTGAATTGTTTCTGATGAAATACCATATAACAATAATGTTGGAAATAACATAAAACAACTTATCATAAAAATGCATTGCAAGACGTACCTTTATTTCATCAATAACTATAATTGAACATATGATACACTAATTAATATTTGAAATACCTTTATAAAATCACAACTATTCTGCATCCAGAAAGGAGAATAGAAAAAACATCTTTATTTGCAATGGATGAAAATCGCAAACTATGTGAACATATAAGATACACAAATTAATATCTGATTACCTTTATACAATCGAAACTAATCGTTCACATTTTGCAAACAGAAAGATAAGAAAAATCATCCTAATTTGCAATGGATGAAAATTGCAAACTATTCGTTCATAAGATGCACAAATAATATTTAAATACCTTCATACAATCGAAACTAATCGTTCACATTTTGCAAACATAAAGAATAGAAAATCATCCTAATTTGCAATGGATGAAAATTGCAAACTATTCGTGCATAAGATGCACAAATTAATATTTAAATACTTCATACAATCGAAAATAATCGTTCACATTTTGCAAACTGAAAAAATAGAAAAAACATCCTATTTGCAATGGATGAAAATCGCAAACTTATGAACATATGATACACTAATTAATATTTGAACACCTTTATGCAATCAAAACTAATCGTTCACATTTTGCAAACTGAAAGAATAGAGAAATCATCCTAATTTGCATTGATGGAAATTGCAAACTATATGAACATATGATACACAAATTTATTAATATTGAACTACCTTCATGCAATCAAAACTAATCGTTCACATTTTGCAAACTGAAGAATAGAGAAATCATCCTAATTTGCAATTGATGGAAATCGTAAACTATATGAACATATGATACATGATACATATGAACAAACCTGTTATCTGATAATGTTATTGTTTTCAAAACATAATCTCTGTTCATTCTTAAAGTTTGGAGATACATTTCTTTTACATCAGTCTCCAAATACAATATATAATTAGGAGTATTTCTAGGTAACCAGTAAAGACGCTTAATAAAAAATCTATGGAATATTTCTAGATCGTTTCTCTCCTGATAACCCCACACCTGAGCTGCATAAGTAACCGTAGATATACTAACTGCATTGAAAGCTTGCCATTTTGTTGAAACAGTCACATCGTCATTTGCTATCAATTTATTCCACAAACTCTGAATTCCAATTTTGCTGTTCTTAATTTTTGCTTGAAATGTGCTGATAAAGACAGAGTTGATGTGAACTAAACCTAAATACTTATATTCCTTCACAATTTCTACAGGTTCACCTCCATACTTCCACTTTTCCCTTTTACACAGCTTTCCTCCATTTCTAAAAACCATCATCTTTGATTCATCCATATTAATAACTAGACTCCAACGATTACAATAGAAATGCAGTCCATGGATCATTCTCTGCATTTCAGTAACATTGTCGGAAATGATAACAAGTTCTGCATAAAAAGAGCGTTCAATATCATATCTCCTATCCTGATCCCCCTCCCAAATATCGCAAATATCATAAATAAATGAGGTGAACAAAGTGGAGACATGAGACAGCCCTGCTGCCTTAATCCGATTTCAATACTTATGTCTTCAGTTTGACGCTCCTCCTTGCACCATATCGATGATTTTGCATTTGGACCGTATAGCGCTCTTATTAAATTAACAAATTCACTTGAAACTCCTATCTCGGCCAGTCTATAAAAGAGTGCTTCTCTCTATACTGATCGAACGCAGCCTTATAATCGACGAAGAAACAGTATAATCTTTTACACATGGATAGAGATGTTTAATTACGTTGAAAAAAATATAAATGTTATCAATTATTGCGGAGTATCCTTTTCGAAAACCTGCTTGATTCTCACTAATGACTTCTCGACCATAAATCCACTTCTCCAATCTTGTCAACAAGATACTTACAAATATTTATTACTGTAAATTGCATTTGTAAATGAAATCGCTCTGTAGTTCTCAGGATTATTGGGATCATTTTTCTTATTGAACATTGCATTCACTCTAAAACAACTATAGAAATGTGATGCACTTAACTTTTGTGGGTGATTCTCCAAGATATTTCCTATCTATCACTAATACTGAACATTGAAAACTGTGCTTGTACAAAATTCATTCTTGTTTTGAAATTTAATTGAATAGTAGTGATATATCAATATTTGAAGAATATCTTGTGTTATGCGAATGGGACATTTCCTGGAAATTCTTGTAAATGGAGGGAGAGAGAGAGTTGTTCATATGCATCATTAATTACTGAAGAATGGCAGAATAGTTTATATTTTCTTTTACTTTCCTTGCCCTATTGCCATAGGTAAGGGAAGTATTGCTTTCCGAGAAAATTAAGGTACCCCAATTTCTAAATTTCTATACGTTTCAAGGTCCCTGAGTCCAAAAAAGTGGGTTTTGGGTATTGGTCTGTATGTGTGTGTGTATTAGTGTATGACCTGTTATCCTCTCCTAGAACTATGATTTCCACCTCTCAAATATTTGAATTCTGTGTTCTTCTGGTGAAAACGTGAATTATCTCGTTTTTTGAATCTCAAATAGCAATAAAAATGTATCTATTGAATTTATCATTGGAACTCAGCTGTTCTCGATTCAGGATGACCTCCTCTTCCTAGAACTATGATTTCCATCTCTCAAATATTTGAATTCTGTGTTCTTCTGGTGAAAACGTGAATTATCTCGTTTTTACTTTCCTTGCCCTACTACCATAGGTAAGGAAAGTATTGCTTTCCAAAAAAAATTAAGGTACCCCATTTCAAGTTTTCTATACGTTTCAAGGTCCCCTGAGTCCAAAAACATGATTTTTGGGTATTGGTCTGTGTGTGTGTGTATGTGTGTGTGTGTGTGTGTGTGTGTGTGTGTGTGTGTGTGTGTAATGTCTGTGTGACCTGATAACTCCATTCCTAATTAACCGATCGACTTGAAATTTTAAACTTAAGGTCCCTATACCATGAGGACCCGACAATAAGAAATTCAATAAAATTCAATTCAAGATGGCGAAAAAAATGGCGGAAATTACTAAAAAACCATGTTTTTCACGTTTTTCTCGAAAATGGCTCTAACGATTTTCTCCAAATTTATATCATGGATAGCTATTTATAAGCCCTATCAACTAGCATAAGTCTCATTTCTGGGAAAATTTCAGGAGCTCCGTAATATTCTTGAGAAAAATGGCGGAAAATGACTAAAAAACCATGTTTTTCACGGTTTTCTCGAAAACGGCTCCAACGATTTTCTTCAAATTTATACCATGGATAGCTATTTTTAAGCCCTATCAACTGGCATAAGTTTCATTTCTGGGAAAATTTCAGGAGCTCCGTAAAAATCTTGAGCTTGAGAAAAATGGCGGATAATGACTAAAAATCCATTTTTTTCACCGTTTTCTCGAAAACTGCTCTAACGATTTACTTCAAATCATACCATGGATAGATAGATATTCATAAGCACTATCAACTGGCATGAGTCTCATTTCTGGGAAAATTCCATGAGCTCCGTAATATTCTTGAGAAAAATGGCGGATAATGACCAAAAACCAGGTTTTTTCACGTTTTTCTCGAAAACGGCTCTAACGATTTTCTTCAAATTCAAGCCATGGGTAGCTATTCATAAGTCCTATCAAATGACATGAGTTTTTTCCTTGGAAAATTGCAGGAGCTCCGTAATATTCTTGAGAAAAATGGCGGATAATTACTAAAAAACCATGTTTTCACGATTTTTTCAAAATAAATTGACCGATTTTTTTCAAATTCATACTCTGTATTTTTATTTATCAGCTCTATTAACTGGCATGAGTCTCCTTTCTGGGAAACTAATGGGGGGTCCACCCCATCCTTGAGAAATGGACTTTGTAGCCTCCTTCTCGTGCATGAGGTAGGTAGGTAGAGCAGTTCATAAAAAGAACACATAGTCGAGATATTTCATCTGTAGAACAGCTGTTTTGACGACTTTAAAAAAATGACGACTAAAAAAAATCATTGAATTTCACAATTTACACAAAGGAAAAAGTACTCTGAAAACAATTATATATACACATATACAAAAGTCTGATCGTAGTTTCGAATATGAGCAAGGAAAGTTGTGTGAGTGTACCACACCAGATTTTTTGAATTTCAAATAGCCATAAAAATTTATCAATTGAATTTATCAATTGGAACTCATCTGTTCTATATTCAGGTTGACCTCCTCTGCCTAGAACTCTCATATTCGAGGATCTTAAAGCATTTCTCTGTGTTCTGCTGACAAAAATACATTTTTCTAGTGGAACTTGGAAGAGCATTTTTTCAAATCCATTTATTTCGACTATTTCAATGGAACTATCGTTATTATCTCCAGGAACTGTAAACTATCGATCTGCATCCAGAACTGTCAATTTTGGATGTACTTCTAGAAATGCTCTTCCAAGTTCACACTGGCGAGAAGCACAGCTTTATTTTCTAAAGCGTTTACTCCTGTTGAATAGAAGCACTCCCAGCTGGTCATTGAGATTGGAGCTGGGAAGACTACGGTTGAGTAGTTTTATATTCGTCAAGTCAATTAAATACATCTGTAGAGTTATGTCAATGGCTAACGGGATACCCCAGAGAATGCATTGATAGATTATACGAGTTGGCGCAACAGGATCAAGATAACCAAGGTAACTGGGTGTGTTTGTTGAAGAATCAGTTGCATCTGGCGGGTTGCAATCTGGTTGGAGATTGGCAGGACAGAGGAAAGTTTTCTTAAGTCTTACAAGTTGAAGGAAGGAAAACTAGTACAAAACTGAAAGAGAAGGAATATGTTGAGCATTTTCTGTTAAGGTGCCCGATGTATGTGGAATAAGAAGACACTATTTAGAAAAATCACTACAAATGTGGTTACTGACGATGACAAACTCATGGTTTTACTTTCGAACTTTACGGAGCAGAAAATCAACCGTTTGTATGGGTATACAATGAAAGCAATCGAAATCAGATCTATGATAAAAACACTTGAATAATGTCCGATAATTATAGTCAGGGAACGAGATTATCATTGAAAATATTAAAAGTATTCGATGCTCATTTTAGACGGTTAATGGGGAATGCAGTGAGCTGAATAAAGTAAGTTTGATGGGGATAGATTGAGCTCTAAAAATAAGATAGTTGGAAGAGATTATTGTATGTGTGACGGATTATTATATAAAAATGTATTATTGGATATATTTGTCTAGAATTGATTATTGTTGAAGTTAATACTGTTATTACTCGTTTCGTTTATAAAATAGGAATAGGTAGATATTTAAAACTGGAATGTTATTATTGTTGATTACTATAAATGGTATTTTTTAGTATGTGAGAAATGTAGTATTGGATAAATTTTAAAAAAATTCATTATTTTTGTAGTTGAACTGTTATTGCACGTTTATAAAATATGTATAGGTATATATATTATACGGGAGTGCTATGATTGATAGATATGGGATTGTTATTACATGAAAATGTACAGATAGATATTTTATTTCAAAATTTCAAATTTGTCGAATGTGATAGATCTATTCTTCTGTATATTAGGAACATATATACTTACTAAAGTACTCTTACTTGTGATATATATTTAAAGCATGATTTAAGACATACCAGTAATGTGATATCATAGAATGTAATGACTGTATTCACTCAACTCGTTTGTATTAGCATATGTGCTTGAAACAAATAAATTATTCTTATTTTATGAAATCTCAATACGTTACTCTCACATACTTGATCATTCCTTGTTTCCTGGTGGCTAAACCAATCATAACCTACTTAAATACCCTGGAAGCATGCCTCTAATTTCCAGGTCAAAGTGACTAAGATATTTTCAATCGTTTTATATATGAATTTCCATAGTTTTCTTTTTTTTAATTTTGTATCATAATTTCTTTCAGTTTGCAAAATGTGAACGATTAGTTTTGATTGCATAAAGTAGTTCAAATATTAATTTGGTATCATATTCATATAGTTTGCGATTACATCAATTGCAAATTAGGATGATTTCTCTATTCTTTCAGTTTGCAAAATGTGAACGATTAGTTTTGATTGCATAAGGTAGTTCAAATATTAATTTGTGTATCATATGTTCATATAGTTTGCAATTTCCATCAATTGCAAATTACGATGATTTCTCTATTCTTTCAGTTTGCAAAATGTGAACGATTAGTTTTGATTGCATAAGGTAGTTCAAATATTAATTAGTGTATCATATGTTCATATAGTTTGCGATTTTCATCCATTGCAAATAAGGATGTTTTTCTATTTTTTCAGTTTGCAAAATGTGAACGATTATTTTGATTGCATAAGGTAGTTCAAATATTAATTTGTGTATCATATGTTCATATAGTTTGCAATTTCCATCAATTGCAAATTACGATGATTTCTCTATTCTTTCAGTTTGCAAAATGTGAACGATTAGTTTTGATTGCATAAAGGTATTCAAATTTATTAGTGTATCATATGTTCATATAGTTTGCGATTTTCATCCATTGCAAATAAGGATGTTTTTCTATTTTTCAGTTTGCAAAATGTGAACGATTATTTTCGATTGTATGAAGGTATTTTAAATATTAATTTGTGCATCTTATGAACGAATAGTTTGCAATTTTCATCCATTGCAAATTAGGATGATTTTTCTTATCTTTCTGTTTGCAAAATGTGAACGATTAGTTTCGATTGTATAAGGCTAATCAGATATTAATTGTGTATCTTATATGTCACATAGTTTGCGATTTTCAACATCCATTGCAAATAAAGTGTTTTTTCTATTCTCCTTTCTGTTTGCAGAATGTGAACAATAGTTGTGATTTTATAAAGGTATTTCAAATATTAATTAGTGTATCATATGTTCAATTATAGTTATTGATGAAATAAAGGTACGTCTTGCAATGCATTTTTATGTAATAAGTTGTTTTATGTTTATTTCCCAACATTATTATTTGTTATATGGTATTTCATCAGAACAATCAAACATAGTTCAATACCTGCTTTTTTTAAAATCAACCACTACCAATTATCCCAAGTTTCCCTACCAATATTCAAGGCACTGTTCCAGGGTACGAAATTAATCTACAAATAATTTTGAAACTGTCTGAGATTCCTTGGTTGAGATAGTAGTGTGAGTAACAAATTGGCGGCTGAGTAAGAAACAGTATATTTTTGGACAGTTTGAAAATATTACTAGAAACGTGTTTTCGGTGTGGTGATAGGCGAGGGGGGTGGGTGAAAACTTACAATCCCCTATAATTCCCTTTGGGCTGAGGTAGATAATCTTTTATTGGAGGTAGAAAATAGTAGAAAATAGGTAGAAAATCTTGGCATAGTTGGTTTGTTTAAATTCGAATGTGGCCGGGCCAGAGACATGCTGTTATGAGGGGGGGGTAATCTTTAAACACTCAATAACTTTGTCTAGTGATGAGCTATCGATTCCGTTCTTCGTGGAATATGATAGCAGAGCTTGTGTACTACATATTGGCTCATTTAGTTTTTCAGAAATTCAATCATAACAAGGCTAGAACGTTTTTTCGGTGTGGAGACTGGTGAGGGGGGTGGGTGAAAACTTACAATCCTCTATAATTCCCTTTGGTTGAGGTAGAAAATCTTTTATTGGAGGTAGAAAATAGTAGAAAATAGGTAGAAAATCTTGGCATAGTTGGTTTGTTTAAATTCGAATGTGGCCGGGCCAGAGACATGCTGCTATGAGGGGGGGGGGTAATCTTTAACACTCAATAACTTTGCTAGTGATGAGCTATCGATTCCGTTCTTCGTGGAATATGATAGCAGAGCTTGTGTACTACATATTGCTCATTTAGTTTTTCAGAAATTCAATCATAACAAGGCTAGAACGTTTTTTCGGTGTGGAGACTGGTGAGGGGGGTGGGTGAAAACTTACAATCCTCTATAATTCCCTTTGGTTGAGGTAGAAACTCTTTTATTGGAGGTAGAAAATAGTAGAAAATAGGTAGAAAATCTTGGCATAGTTGGTTTGTTTAAATTCGAATGTGGCCGGGCCAGAGAGCTGCTATGAGGGGGGGGGGTAATCTTTAACACTCAATAACTTTGGTCTAGTGATGAGCTATCGATTCGTTCTTCGTGGAATATGATAGCAGCTTGTGTACTACATATTGGCTCATTAGTTTTTCAGAAATCAATCAGACAAGGCTAGAAACGTTTTTTCGTGTGTGGAGACTGGTGAGGGGGGGGGTGAAAACTTACAATCCTCTATAATTCCTTTGGGTTGAGGTAGAAAATCTTTTATTGGAGGTAGAAAATAGTAGAAAATAGGTAGAAAATCTTGGCATAGTTGGTTTGTTTAAATTCGAATGTGGCGGGCCAGAGACATGCTGTTATGAGGGGGGGGGGTAATCTTTAAACACTCATAAATTTGTCTAGTGATGAGCTATCGATTCCGTTCTTTGTGGAATATGATAGCAGAGCTTGTGTACTACATATTGGCTCATTAGTTTTTCAGAAATTCAATCGGCAAGACTAGAAACGGTTTTCGTGTGTGGTGATTGGTGAGGGGGGTGGGTGAAAACTTACAATCCTCTATAATTCCCTTTGGGTTGAGGTAGAAAATCTTTTATTGGAGGTAGAAAATAGTAGAAAATAGGTAGAAAATCTTGGCATAGTTGGTTTGTTTAAATTCGAATGTGGCCGGGCCAGAGACATGCTGTCACAGGGGTGGGGGTGTAATCTTTAAACACTCAATAACTTTGTTAGTGATGACTATCGATTCGTTCTTTGTGGAATATGATAGCAGAGCTGTGTATATACATATGGCTCATTTAGTTTTTCAGAAATTCAATCATGCAAGACTAGAAACGTTTTTTCGTGTGTGGTGATTGGCGGGGTGTGTGGTGAAAACTTACAATCCCCTATAATTCCCTTGGGTTGAGTAGAAAATCTTTTATTGGAGGTAGAAAATAGGTAGAAAATTGGCATAGTTGGTTGTTTAAATTCGAATGTGGCCGGGCAGAGACATGCTGTTATGAGGGGGGGGGGTAATCTTTAAACATCAAAACTTTGTCTATGATGAGCTATCGATTCCGGTCTTCGTGGAATATCATAGCAGAGCTTGTGTACTACTATTGGCTCATTAGTTTTTCAGAAATTCAATCATGACAAGGCTAGAAACGTTTTTTGTGTGTGGTGATTGGCGAGGGGGGTGGGTGAAAAATTACAATACCTATAAACTCCGTTTGGGTTGAGGTAGAAAATCGGTTATTGGAGGTAGAAAATAGTAGAAAATATTTAGTAAATATTGGCATAGTTTGTTTGGTGAAATTCAAATGTGGCCGGGCCAGCGACATGCACGGGGAACTATACAATTTTTAGCCAATATCTCCATTATGCGTGATTCGATTTTAGTTTGGTTTGAGGTAGAAAATAGTAGAAAATAGGTAGTAAATCTTGGCATAGTTGTTTGGTTAAATTCGAATGTGGCCGGGCCAGCGACATGCACGTGACCTACACATATTTTCGTCAATATCTCCGTTATGAATGGTTAGATTTCAGTTTGGTTTGAGGTAGAAATAGTGAAAAATAGGTAGTAAATCTTGGCATATTTGGTTTGGTCAAATTCAAAGATGGCCGGGCTGAGAGGTGTATTGACCGTTCTATATTTTTGCTCATATCTCTGTTATCCTTGAGGTAGAAAACTGTTATTGGAGGTAGAAAATAGTAGAAAATAAGTAGTAAATCTTGGCATAGTTTATTTGGTGAAATTCAGAGATGGCCGGGCTAACATGTCCCTGGCCCGGCACTTTAGTTTATTCAATATCTCTGCTATCTTTGAGGTAGAAAATCGGTTATTGGAGGTAGAAAATAGTAGAAAATAGGTAGTAAATCTTGGCGAGTTTGTTTGGTTAAATTCGAATGTGGCCGGGCCAGCGACATGCACGTTCTGCTCTGCTGTCTTTTCATTTTATGAAGCGCATACACGCACACATGCACACACCATACAGTGAATCACACACTATGCAGTAACTTCTCAGAGAGGGAAAGGAAATATATTTTCTGTGGATAATACAGTACTCCATAATTCCCTCTCAGTATTATCTCATGCTGCTGATATCAACATAAAAGCTGTTGTTCTTTTCCAATATAATTCATAATAAGTTTGGAATTATTTTATTTCTCTGAATGCATAAATAAATAAATAATGAGTCAATTCTATTACCATTGGCAATAATCTGATAATGAGATCTTCCAGATTAATTTTTATCAATGATTAAATTGAGGATCCATCAATTATTGTTATACTTTTTTCCAATTCAAAGTGAAACTTCAAATCAAATAATTTATTATAAATCACCATACCATCTATTCTATGATTAGTCCATTGATAAAAATTAAAGTCAATAAAATTATTCTTTATATCTTTGATAATAATTGTAACTTACTGGAAACTGGGTATACAGAAAAAATATTTCATGCTTTTTTCTATTTGACTACTTGCTAGACAGCCATATTTATTTCTGAGTACAAAATTCATAAACAATGAATATTCAAATAATGAATAGATCACGAAGAAAACCAGAACCTCCATAATTTATTTCCTTTCAATAATATATTTTATAGAAAAGAAATATAAGTAATAATTTGTTGACAGTGTGTGACATAATATATCCCAGAATGACATTCAATTTAATTCAATGGAATTGATGAATGCAATTATATAAAAATCTGCATAATAAATAATTTACACATTCTATGAAACTTATTAGTAATAGGCTATATCAAATACTAAATAGCTATTATTTTTAATTACTATACCCACTATTAGCTATCACTATATGAAAAATTACTAATAACTACTGATACTATTCTAGCATATTATGATAATATACGGTTAAAAGAATTTATCTTTTTCTATCTGTATGACTTGTGACCCCGTGGTTCAGAGAACTCGCTCAAGAACTGTTTTGCATTGTAATCTTTGAAACCTCAACTTTTGATTATACAGAGTTTATGAAAATTACTAAAGCTGCTAAATATTTCTCTTACAATAATAATTTGACAGCAGTTTCCATTGGGAATGTCATTTGAAATGAAAAATTACTCTAAAAATATTACTCTGTCGCTTCAACATCTTTGACACTCAAAGATTTTTTTAATGTTGATACATGATTTCGATACATAGTTCCAAGAGAAAATAAATAGCCAAAACCGCAAATTGAACCCATATCATTTTGTTGATACAAAAGTTGTAAAGTCTAATGAACCAGCTAAAATCCTATTATGTCAGTGTGTGTGTGCTCCCAAATCAACGTTAGTAGACAGTCTACTAACTTTGCTCCCAAATAACCTCAGATGATGTTACGAATGATATGGAATGAAAAAACTGTAGTAATTGCATGCAAAGAATTCTTCAGCTGACCAAATGATAGATCATAACAATTTTTTTCTAATGCCCTTTCAATGTTTCTTATATCCTGAAAAAGGACAAAAGAGTGAGTCAATTTGTTGTCCACAAACTTGACCTGTAAAAGGGTTCGGAGAATATGTGTTCATAATTTGAGAAGATTGATCCATTCTTTCTAAAGTTATTGTAGAACATACAAACAGGACGGACAACGACTTTGTCTTTCAGTAAGTCAAAAGTTAAAACTCACGCTAGTCAATAATTATTCTATACAAAACCACTATAATAAACAAAATATTTACCAAGCTTTCTTTATCATGAATACAAATAGATATATGAGCAAAGTTAACCAATAATATTCAACATTCCATAATAACATCTATATTCACAACCAGATAGAAAATACTTCGAATCATCAGTCCTTTAATGTTACGAAAAGCAATACTATGAAATGAAAATACAGTCGAACCTCTGTATAACGAAGTCGATTATCCCGAGAAAAAATTCGCTGCTGAGAGGTATCGTTATTGAGAGGTTCTGTCAAGAAAACTGCCACGATCCTATGGATCTTATAATATGTCCACCCTATCTTCTTCCTACCTGAATTGCCATTATTTTTAGTCTCGACCTTTCTGCTGAAACTAAAGAATTCCTTGAAAATGACCGTCTGCTCTTATACACCTACAATTGTATGTTGAAGTCAAGAAAAAACTTTGTTGTTGAGAGGTCCGAAATTCGTTAAATAGAGTTAAATAAGCAGCAAAAACTCTAAAATGTCATGGGACCAGGTAAAAATTTGTCGTGTAGAGGATTTCGTTAGGTGGAGGTTTGTTATAGAGAGGTTCGACTGTATATTAGTTTGTTCAACATCTTACAGTTTATAATAGACAGGCCCTTATTCACAATTACTTGTGAATAGCTCCTCGAATAACAATGTTTTGAAATACTATTGTTCACGTAGGCTTCAGCAACACCTTTCTGCAAGAAGGGCGTTGGCAGTTGTGCGTGTTTTCTAAAACTTCAATGCTGAATCATCTTTAAACAGCTACCTAGTAAAAATACAGAGATCAGATCTTTTTGTTCTAGAATTAACTAAGACTAGGATTTTTGTTTGATTGCATCGTGGAGAATGAAAGAATTCTGTTTCTTTTTATAGGTGAGAATACACTTTTACAATTTGCCACAACTATGTTCAGATAAAAATCGTTGGAGGCCGAATAACTATTTTTTTCTAAACGTCCAAAAGAAAATCACACACTTCTTCACTTGCTTCCAGACCATTGATAACATTATGCAGATTCTGTTGTCCATCAGAGTCTTGAAGAAAAATGTTATGTTCTCTTGAGAAGATTATGCTTCTGAAATCATTCTCATCTCTCTTATTCTTGTTTTACTTCATTAGATGACTTTCTTCACAATCTCCAGTGATATCCATAATGATGTCAACATACTTGAACAGAATATCTTTGATGGAAGATTTATTTATATAGTAGCAGCCATTTTAGGAAAAACCTTTGAAGAACTAGCTATTCCAATCACTCAGTTTTGGATGATCGAATGAGGGTTTGCTCCAAAGCATGATCGGTTGTCACATTTATTAAATTTTCAAGGTTTCATTTGACAGAGAGTCAATGCATTGACTGTATCGATTTAATGTTTCCTTATTGGAAATTATTTTCTACTTCTATGGGTATTTTTTTATATTTTCTAGATATAACACAGACTTTATAACATAGTTTGTGTGATTGAGCTTTGAAGATGGGATCTTTTCTCGTACAGTTTCTATGTGCAATACCAGAGTCCTTCCTTATATCATGAATACATTTAAGATAATTTAAACTATGTTCCAATAATCAGTCATAAATTTCAGTACTTATGATTTTGATTCTAAAAAATTCTACAAATAGCTCCTGACTTCTTTCAAATATACTTTGACAATCTCTCCATATTTGAACCATTCATGAGTCCTTGTAGTTGTTTCATAGAATTGATTGCTTGCTCTCACACCTTAATTATACTGATCTCCCCTCAATAGATTTCCAACAGTATTCTCTCCAATATTACAAATTCAACAAAGATATCTCCCATTCCACTTCACTCAAGTACCCCCCAAGACAATCAGACAAACTCAGCAAGATGAAAAGTATCTATTGTGTATATATTTGTTACAGAACAGTTGATAAAGCGGCGTTTACACCAAAGTTATTAACAAAATGTTAATAACTTAATCTTTACAGATTCTATTAGATTGAACGGAACTTAGAAACACATATGTCCATCATAAAATGTATGATAAGTTATGTTCATCTAATAGAATCTAAAGATTAAGTTATATTAACATCTCCTTAATAACTTTGGTGTAAACGCAGCTATAGAGTTGTATTTCCTTTGTAATCAAATATATAGTCATATCACATGGGGGTAATCGGCATTATTGTGCTTCAACTGTAAATTTTAAGAAAATATTTTACCCCTGTTACACGGTGCTCCATATGGGGTAGCCTATATTATTTGTTTACTTACTCCATTACTTGACTTTCGCAATTCCAAAGTGATCATTGAACTAAATCGAATAATTATTCTCTCTTAATGGAATATCAGTTTTTATCGACTGAGAAACACATTGGGATTCCTAACAGTGGTTTATCATTACAATGTAATCATAAATAATGATAATGACATGAAGTTTGTAATTTTGACCATAATTAGTATATTATGATGAGAATTATCAATTATTAAGGCTTGAGAGTTGAAAAATCGTGTTCAGCGACCGAAAATACATAAGATAGCGTTCCTGAAATACATAATTTGAATGCATAGACTAGTAGGAGCGATGCGATAGCAGGCCATTACGCGCATTAATCATGGGGAGGACCGCGCCGCAGCGTACAGTGCTACTTATCCCCTCCACCGCCGCATCTATGATCGTAACCCCCCAAACTATATATATCATTGGATTCAGCAAGAAACGGCCTACAACGTTTATTGGGAGCCTTTTCCTCTAAGTCGCTCTTAATACTTGAATATTCGAGAAATAACAAAAAGTCCATAATAAAAAAATAAATTTTTCGAGATATTTTTTTTTTTTACGGAAAAACTATGTGGTTTATCGCAAAAATGTATAGGACCATATTGAAAGCCATTTATGTGTACATAATATTGAGAAAAAATTAAAAGCTGTACTATGAATAGTAACTGCAGGACAGGCGATTTTATAAACGCGCGTTTTTTACAACTTACCCCCCTCCCCCCCAAGCTGTCGACCACCCTGGGACGTGACGACATCGAGTTTCATATACACTAAAGACCCCCTAACAATAATCCGAAGTCAAATTCTCTGCCTCTCTCATGTATGCTCAATGTAAGCCAGCGCCTGGACTAATCTGGAGAGTTGAGAGTAGCAAGTGATGAGAATAAGAAAAATGAATGTCTAGTCCATGTACTATTAGCAAAACAATGACATAGACATACATGCCTCAAGCCACAAATGCTGTCAGCAGTTGTTTTTCTGGGGGGAGAGAGTGGTGTGAACTGGTTTGTTGGAGAGGGAAGTGTAGGATGCCAATGACTCCCCACTACGTCCCCCTACTACAGTACTAACTCAGCTCAGACAGAAATCGTCATTTGCGTATACAAGCGCTTTCTACCAGTATAAGTGATACTACACATAAGGCGAAACAATAGTCGGTAAGAATGTTCCCTCTGATCCCTTCTCTGTGAATTGGGGCTATTACACCACTGAGCTATAGTGAGGTCCACGTTATAATGGCAATTGAGAAAGATAGGAGAACAACGTTGCCGATCCTTACTGTCTTGTTAATGCCTTCTTGACGGTGGCTGATACAGGTTTATTGATGTAATATTAATTGTTCATTCTCGTTGAAAATAATCAATTATATTTTATCAAGCAAGAAATTATATTTTTCAATAATTTCAAATTGAATTTTCATGATTTAAATGAAATATTTTGTAGATTAAATTATTAATTCTACATTGTTAAAAGTGGATCTGGCAACAGAGCAAAGCGAGAGAGAGATAGTGCTATCCGCTTTGTTGAATGGTAGACAAGGATATCAGCACCATTGCTAATCAAACACTGCCAAATAACGTAGACCTCACTATAGCCTTGTCTATCATTCAACAAAGCAGATAGCGCTAACTCTTTCTCGCTTTGCTCTGTTGCCAGATCGTCTTTTAACAATGTAGAAATAATAATTAATCAACAAAATACTTCATCTTAATTATGAAAATATATTAAAAAATATAATTGCTTATATTAAACGAGAATAGGCTAAAATATTACATCAAAAACCCTGTATAATCTACCGTCTATAGAAGGTATTGACAAGACAGCATTCTCCTTGACAGCATTCAATGTTCGACAACATTGTTCTCCTATCTTTCTCCACTGCCATTTTACGTGGTCCTTACTATAGAGGTACCACTCTTTAAGGTTTCAGTGTCTCATTCATTTCTAATTCACAGTTATTAAATTAATTGGAATGATAGGTTTATTTCACATTTTACCTCTCCATTCCATCATCACTTGAATGCATAATGAGGCATAGTCATATTTCTATCGTCAACAGATTAAAACTGGATTCTCACATATCAGCATCAGTGAACATGTCCGGTACAGTGAAAATAATTCTCTTGAATTCTTATGGGACTATTCATACCCGCTTGGCCGGGTTGAGTGTGAATAGTCCCATTAAAACTCATGGGGATAATATCTTCACTGTGCCAATACCGTTGAGCTTGAAAAATGTATTCTTTAAAATAACATTGTATTAATAACTTCATAATTCCAATTTATAAGCCTACTGCCTTTGATTAGGTGTTAGTGTAAAATTATGGAGACAAATATAGTGAGTTCCACGTTATAATGGCAGGAGAAAGATATAGAACAACGTTGCCGATCCTCTGTCTTGTCAATGCCTTCTATGAGAGTAACTGATACCGGTTTATTAATGTAATATTAACTGTTCATTCTCGTTTAAAATAATCAGTTACATTTTATCAAGCAAGAAATTATATTTTTCTATGATTTCATAATAAAAATTGAATATTTTGTTAGTTAATTATATTTTTACATTGTTAAGAGACGATCTGGTAACAGAGGAATGCGAGAAAGAGCTTCGTTGAATGATAGACAAGGATAGCAATACCATTGCTAATCCAAAGGTGCATACAGATATACGCGCCGCGAACATGAGAAATTCACTTTTAATCAGCTGATGCCAAGCTTTTTATATCTATATCTTATACAGTTTCTGTAAAAATACAGATATAGTCAGCTGATTAAAAGTGAATTGCTCATGTTCGCCGCGAGTATATCTGTATGCACCTAAACAGTGCCATTATAGCGTGGACCTCACTATTAATAGTCCATGCATTTTTGCCCAGTTGCAAGCCGGTTAAATTTTAATCATAATTAAATATCATGGGAAGATGAGAACCAATCAGAAAAAAGATCTTTCGAAAAGAAGGCTTCTCTGATTGGTTCTCTCTCTCATGAGAAAAATCACAGCTTTTGTGTAGTCTAATTTCTCACTGGTTTGTAATCCTCATATTAAGCTCAATTTTGAACATAATATTAAAATACTATATATTGAATGAAAAAGACTAAGAAATTGTCAAAAAAACCACTGATTTATTGATAATTAGAAAGACCGGTTTCGGCTATTACACCATTGTCAATCTCTGATAAACATCAGTTTTATGAGGCTCTGATTTAAAACATCAGTTTATCAGAGATTGACAATGGTGTAATAACCGAGACCGGTATTTCTAATTATCAATAAATCAGTGGTTTTTTGATAATTTCTTAGTCTTTTTCATTCAATATGAATAATTACCACAATATCAACTTCTCAACTACACAAAAAGTGAATACTATATATTATTCTATTTCTCTTTATTGATCGAGAATAGAGCTCAACTATGTAGGATGTTGGCATATCATAGCCAACACATAATGTGATGTCTTACAAATCAAAAAACAATGTACGGTGGACATTTAAATTTCACATAAATATAATAGGCCAATGAATCACAACTTGGTATCATTCATACAACCTGAGATAAATGGCCAAACATAATTTCATCAGAAATAACCATTGTTTTTTTAATTATAAAATATCATCATTCTCATCATTCATCATTGTATAACTATTATTCGGTTTGGATTATCTCTTATAAAACAGTAATTGAAATCTTTTCTCATTTGTTCTATTGTTATATGCGGAGAAATATCAAAACTTTATTCAAAATATAACACTGAACTCAATTCAATTGAGACTTAGAATCTAATAAATAATGAAATCTCAATTGAAGCAGTTTATTAGTGTTATATTTTGAATAATGTTCTGGTATTTCTTCAAAGTCTTTATCATCACTAAAATGCTACTAGCATCTAGCAACTTGCATCTATAGTGAAACCTTTCGCTAATAAAGGGCCCCATACACTAGGGAACTTGGATCGGCGAGCTTGGTTCTTGCGAACCAAGTTCCCCAGTGTATGTGGAAAATTGGCGAACCACGAAAGTAGCTTAGATTAGTGGGGACTGCTAAGAATTTTTGCGCAATCCGCGAGAAATAAGGAAAAAATTTTGCGCAAATCCCCTCCCCCTCCCCCCTCCCCCTCTGCGCATGCGCAAACTCCCCCCTCTCCTCCCCCTTTCCTCCCCCTCTCCTCCCCCTTCCTCCCCCCTTCCTCCCCCCTTTCCTCCCCCTCTCCTCCCCCTTTCCTCCCCCTCTCCCTCTCCTCTCCTTCTCCCTCTCCTCTCCTTCTCCTCTCCCTCCCTCTCCCTCTCCTCTCCTTCTCCTCTCCCTCCCTCTCCCTCTCCCTCTCCTCTCCTCTCCTTCTCCCTCCCTCTCCCTCTCCCTCACCCCTCTCCCAGTGAGGACGAGGGGGAGGAAGAGAGACAGTGAGGGAAAAAATAATTTCCCTTTTTCCCTTTTCTACTGACAGATTAAAGTGAATCCATCTTTCTACTGTCAAATTAAGTGAATCCATATTTCTACTGTCAAATTAAAGTGACTCCATCTAATGTTATACTGACAGTGAGAGTCAACCTTGGAAGATATGCTCAAATTATTCTCTCAGTCAGATCTTAAGTCAGCATCATGAATCTCTAAGAACCCAATTCAACTTATACTGACAGATTAAATTCCAGTCTAGTATAGATAAGAAACTCTTTTGTAGATGTGCTAAATACTGACAGTGAGAGTCAACCTTGGAAGATATGCTCAAATTATTCTCTCAGTCAGATCTTAAGTCAGCATCATGAATCTCTAAGAACCCATTCAACTTATACTGACAGATTAATTCCAGTCTAGTATAGATAAGAAACTCTTTTGTAGATGTGCTAAATACTGACAGTGAGAGTCAACCTTGGAAGATATGCTCAAATTATTCTCTCAGTCAGATCTTAAGTCAGCATCATGAATCTCTAAGAACCCATTCAACTTATACTGACAGATTAATTCCAGTCTAGTATAGATAAGAAACTCTTTTGTAGATGTGCTAAAACCCTATTAGTCTTTAAGTTTCTCGTTCTAGAGTTAGTTGCAAGGATCTTTAAATGCAAGGATATTACTTTAAATGCAACCCTAAAATCTTTAAATGCAAAGTGAATCCATCTTTATACTGAGTGAATACATCTTTATACTGTAAAATTAAAGTGAATGCTAGATGAGTGAAAAAATAATTTCCCTTTTTCCCTTTTCTACTGACAAATTAAAGTGAATCCATCTTTATACTGATTGGTTTGCTTTCCACCCGACAGTTAAGAAAAATTTCACAAATTTATATTGAAATTTTCTATGTGCTGTACAAACCACAGGCGTTGCTTTTTAAGTGTGCTCTCCGAGAATATCTATAGTAAATTTAGTACGAACAAGCATTCCAAAAATAGCTATAGATATCCTCAGACCTATATCACTGGGGGTATCAGCTCTATTGATGTCTTAACAGAATGATCTAAGTTGATCTTTTACATTTTTTATCTGCAATGTCATACAAGCATTTCCAAAGTTCATCGGTATTGTAACAATAGTTGAGAAATCATTTGCACTACAATAATGTAGATGACCTGTATCTAGTATGTTCAATAATTCGAAAATCTCAGATAAAATTGGAAAATGTACATTTTCTGTTTTTGTTAACGGTAAATCATCGCCTTGGAATCCTGTTGAAAATTTAATAGTTTTGCAATAGAATCAAATTCATTGAATGAAATTGACATCAAGAGGCGAGATAATTTTTTGAATTTAGCAAAGCTAAAACACTGCATGACCTCGATTATGTTATGAACAATAATGTGCACTTAGCTGTAACAGAGTTGACTCTGAGGGGGCGTATCTCTTGATAAGCTCAAGCTGTAACAGTTGTGTCTGAGGGGGCGTTTCTCGCGTGCTCACTCAATCAAGTCTACACTGATACTAAACCAAAATGTTCAAGGAAATATCTGAATTAAAAAATTTCACTACAACAATACATCATAACTTCATCTTCAATTTTAATCAATTTATCTACAGACAAATTGTATGGACGGTAATAGCACAAATAGTCTTTATATCGTTCAAATTAACTGTGCTTAGAAAAATAGCCTTTAATTGTTTCGCCAAACTATAATTTTCACTAGATGATTTCTGAATTGCACTTTCACACTCATCATACCAGTCTATGCAGTTTTTTAACCTCACTTCCAATTCGTTGTCAGCAGCTAACCACTTTGCCGGATCCATCGTTGTCGAGTAGTAAAACTATGTGTAGGCTGGCACTATTATAGAGTAATTAAACGGTCTTTCTTTGTCTGTAGACAGACAACATGTGCGAGCTTTATGCAGTCTCAGTGCATGCAAGCAATAAACACACTGTAATTCCTTTCCGTTGTAGAAGAATCCATATCGTGCAAAGTTTCTTTTCTGAGCATTCGTATACATAGGCGCCAATTTCATACTTTTCATACGAGTATTCTCGCACAAGAAATTATTTGTTTGATACATATTTTTAATTTTTTGACACTTTCAGTAGGCAAAATTAAATTTTTAGATTCCTACAAGTTTATGTCTGAATCCTTGGAAGTATTGGTGCGTAATTTGGTAGAAAGTACAGACATGGAAAAGAAGTTGGGGAAAGAAAGTACATTGGAAAGAACTTCCTCCAATAGAATGATTTAACGCTCACGCGAAGAATATCAACATGCACAAAGAGTGTTCTCAACATTCAATATTTTCATTACCTTTCAACTCAATGCTCGAACATTAACTCTGTGGGTAGATGACACAAGCTGATAAGTCATGATTTGTAAACTTTTCAGGAGAGCAATTTGAAAGTTTGGCATAGCTGCAAACATTCTATAATATTTTTTCTTACCCATTTTACACTAATATAATCAGATGATCCTCGACTATTTAAATAGTCTTACGCATTTTACACTAATATAATCAGCTGATCCTCGACTATTAAATATCAAGGGATAAAACAATTTATTTAAATTAACTATTGAGAATTTTTGCAAGTGATGTCAGAGATATCATGTTTTGCCATCTGTCAAATGTTTCAAATCACAATGTAACAGTATAGGTAATATCTTAAAAATCGATTTTATAGAAATTTGAATATATGTTTTAAAAATTAATTGATATTATTTACAAGTATTGATCAAGTTAACCAAACTTGAACTGTTTGCAAAGTTGTATGGGTTATGTAGTTCTCAATATGGGTTATTGATTTTCAGATTTTATAATAGCCTACCAGTACATACACTTATCAAATTTTGTCATCTTTTGATAATTGGATTATAATACAAACCGGTAGAAGAGTGTTGAGATATATGTACTTATCAATATTTGTCAACTTGGGGTTTGGAAGAAAATGCAGTATCAGGCTTAAGCAAGGTCTATATCTCAGCTATTTAAAAAGGTACAACATATTTAGTTATACCATCTTATAGATCTAATTTTTCTGAACACAACCATATGCATAACTCAATATGGTCAAAAATGTGACTTATCAACTTGTGTCATCTACCCACAGAACTAAAGTTAATTAATTAATCATTACACTATCTAAAAGAAAAAATGGAATTTTCTATTAATTTGGAATAATACTTTGAATTCGCCTATTCAGATCATCTATTTTAAATGAATTTTCAAAATGCATTTCAAATAGTTGATGTGAAAAAGTCATACAGATAAGAATGAATGGAATACCAATCCAGCCATGTGTACGATGTACACAAGACCTTGCAAGGTCGTGAATGAATGAAATGCATCACACCAGATGTGTAAGGACCAACGCCCTCACTTCGCAACAAGGAAGGCAGAGCGTTGAGCCGACCTTGACACAGTGAGCGACCGAGTGATGTCAGCTCATGCGTATGCTTGCGCGTGCGTACACACTTCATTCTATAAAACACATTTTAATTTTTCTTATCACTCAATGCAACTTGCATAGTGTGGAGAGTGTTCAACACGTATACTAGTGTGATATTCATTACGAACTTATCAACAACAGGTAAGAATTGAAAACAATTTTTTATCAAATATGGACACATTTTATTGATGGTAACTATTACACATACATATTAACATGTGAAGCATGTTAATGCCCACCGAGATAAATATTGTCAAATGCCAAATTTGCTAATTTTGCACTTGACAATATTTATGTCAGTTAAAAAAGCATTAACATGCTTCACAAAGAGACAAAGATTTTTGCAATTTTTGTCGAAATGATCGACGTCTTTAGAGGTCAAACCCTGGGTGTACCTCTCCGGCATGTATATGTCCGTCAGTCGTGAAGCTGTCAAATGGACTTTTAATATTATGTGCCGACCATGTTGGTTGGTAATCTGTCGTACCGCCACGATGGGGTACGGCGTGTTCTCCACCAACTGCCGGAGAGGCGTCCACGGTTTCTCTGTCCGATTAATAATCGCAAGCAACTCCTCCATCTCCATCTCGTTCTCCGCTTCCTCCTCCTCCTCCTCCTCCCGCAAAAGAGGCGTTATGGAGCTGTCCTCATCCACCACACGTTTCTGTTGAAAAAATATTTCAACAGACTCTTATTTGTTTCAGGTTTAAAATCATACGAGAGAGGGAGAACTTGCTCAACAGATTCACTACTCAAAACTGTGAGTAATAACTCGGAAATTCTCTGACATAACTCTCAATTATCGAAAAAATTTTTTCAGTTCATTACAATCAACATATGATTGGAATTTTCATATAAGTAATAAGTAATTTGTCATCAAGTTATTGCAGAATAATATGATTGGATTTATAATAACAATATTATTCGAATTTCACGTTTCATTACTCATGCAAATTTTTGTTTCACACTCAAACAACAACTATTTTTCATATAAGTAATAAGTAATTTGTCATCAAAGTTATTGCAGAAAACATAAATTAATCATTAATCATGCAAATTTTTGTTTCACACAAACAGTTTATGCATTATTCGAATCAGTAATTTGATATAGTAAGTAATATATATAAGTAATAACTCGGAAATTCTCCGATTACTTGAACTCAATTCAAATTGGTAGATAATTGAATTGTTTCATGCAACATATTCGAATTTATTATCGAAATTACTAAAACATGTTTTGAATTTTTATCCAAATTTCAATGCAACCATCATGACAATTTATCTGTGTTCGGATTGTTTTGATAGTACAATTAGATAGCTCAGTCTTCGCTCGCAGTATAAGAATCAGTAAATGCACACAAAAGATTTATAAGATTCACATTTTATAAAGATTTTGTGTACATTACAATAATAATTTTTTGTATGCTAACCTTTGATTGAGTGAGGACGCCAGGCTCCTCATCGTCGACAAACAGCCTCCTCTTGACAGACTGCTTGGTGGCGGGTACCGATGTGAGCGCTGCTCGGCGTGGTGCCCAAGTAGCTTGCGGGGGAGGGCTGCTGTCTCCCACGATGATGCTGGAATCCTCATCTTGGACGAAGATCCCTTGTTTCTTCAAGGGATCTGAGGTTGAGGCTGAGGAGGAGGGGGCGGCAGAGGTGGCAGCTGAGCTGAGGCTTTTCTGCTGCTTCTTCTGCTGCTTCTGCTGTTCCCAGTAGTTCAGCTCCCTCTCCGCAGGCGGGCTGTGTGGTAATAAGAATGAGGATGAGGATGCACGATGTGACTTGTCCATGGTGTCGAGAAGCGCGTACTAATAGCTCTCTAACGTGAATGATGATTTTCCACTGAGAAAAGCGATTATATAGCAAGTCGTTTCTCTGTCTGTTGCATGCTTGTACGAGTGAGATAGAAACACAAAGGAGGTGTGTATCACAATTGGCGAACACTGCCGATACTCCCCAGAGCTTTAGCTCGAGGTCATTATTGATTGTAAGTGAAAATTTTTGTTATATTCTCATATTTTTGTGAAAGTGTTGATTTTTATAATATATATTTAGTGTTACAGTTTGGTTACATTGTTTTTCCACAGCATTTTCTCACCTCACTACTCATAAGCAATCTCGTGAAGGAACCTTACCTGCATCTAGAAAATCATAGCCGAGGTGCTAGCTGAGCTTCATTTCGTCAAATCAACACATGTAAGTTCATTTTTACTTAAATTTTTCTCCTCCTCCTCTCCTCGGAGGACAATTGTTCTCCTCCTCCTCCCCTCCGAGGACAAAAATTGACGTTCTCCTCCTTTGTCCTCCTCCTTTGTCCTCCTCCTCCACTCGTTTAGCAGGAAAGAAAAAATGAGAGAGGAATCAGGAGAAGGGGTGAGAGCTCAATGTCATGAGGATTGTCACAATAATTTTCTTTATTTTTTAATTATTATACATACATCAAAGCATATCTATGCCCGAATCAAATACAGAAAGTAACTCTTTCCTTATTCCTACTAGGAATAAAACATCTAGCTTGATTCTAATTTTATAATTCAAATCTATGTTCGGCTTTTCAAATTCTTCCTCTAACCAATAGTTTGAAAATGCTTCCACATTTTCAAACTGTAGTATATACCGAGTATTGTTTCTATTGTACACTTCTTTTATTGCAATAATGACTAACTCTATACCTTGTGGTAACTCTTTTTACACTCTCCTACTTTCACTTTCCCTTTAATTTCCAGCACTGTGATGTTATTATACTGCTCCACTTCTTTTTGTGTGAAGGGAGTGTCTTCCAAGTTTTTCCAAACATCTGGGAGAAACTTAACTGATTCTATTCTAGGAAATGTATGCCCATTATAGCTTGACATAGCATTGACTGTAATTACACAAATTTTCTCTTCCCTTGGTAGACAAATAATTTCTTTTTTGTCAGTGTAAGGGATTACAAAATAACCCTCTTTCTTGAGAGTTTCGATAGCTTTGTATGCATTAATGAAAACATTTTTATGACAGCCCTTTACAAAGTAAACGTTTTTCAAACCATCTTTCTCCCCTAGTACACCTACATATGGGAATTTCCCAGTATTATTCACAGTAAATGCAGTCACATTATAAACTCCACTAGGCTCAAAATTTCGCCAATGTGAATGGTCCAAGTTCCTCTCAAATTTTCTATTTTAAAATTCTTCTAGCTGCTTATGCTGTTCCCTAAATGACTGTGTGGCTTCAAAAAACTCAATTTTCCTCCGTTTTTAGATCAATTTCATCCAGTTCTAGCTTACGCTTCTTGGCTGATAGCACTGAGATAGGAGACAAGGGTATGGAGGAAGCTCACAAGTTATGTTTGGCCGTTTTCTTAAGACTTGTGGTATTAAGTTACCTGTTGCTACAAGACCCAACTCATCTAGGTCAACAACTTTGGATATGGTAGAGAAAACTGCGGTTGACTTGGAGAAAAAAGTCTCTCCACTCTCCACACTTTTGTGAGAAACTGATATTATTTTTGTTTGATGGATCCTCGAAAATTTCCACATAATTAATAGGTAGTAGATTAAAGCTAAATGCAGAGATTACATAGGATATTATTTTATTTCTATGTTGTGGGTCAGTGGGAAGCTTTACTTGTACTCCACTCAATTTGCTGGTATTGCTATTACCCCCAGTAAACATACTGTAGAAGATCATTATAGATCAAACAACAACTATTTTTCAAATTATCTGTCAGTTTTCTCCACATTTTAGCCAAGGACACAGAATAAATTGGAGCATTTTGGAAATAATTTCTACTATCATTCAAGAGTGACAAGCTATCTTGAATAGGCTCAAAGGTTTTGCTATTGGCCCAACTCAAACAATCAATCCCAACAGTTTTATTGTTATCTGCTATCACATTATAGTCTTCTTTATATTCTCCTTGGAAACAAAAATGATGATTTGTAGTTAGAAAATCACACTTTAGTGAACCGTCTTGGATAGATAAGAGTCAATTACTAACTAAGTAAATATTTTACAATTGATTATATACGCTGATCATTCCAACTTATAGTTTAATATGTTTTCAGATATGTGCTCTCGAACGGAAATCATTTGATGAATATATAAGCTTAGTATATTATAAATAGGCATTTTAATGAATTACGTAAATATGATTCTGTTTCTTTAGAAAAAATGGCGAGAATACAAAGTTATCGTTGTGAACTAACTGAACTATTGGAGACGCATCACCAATTATTGGACCAGTTAGCAGAAAAAGGATGGACAAATCTACAATATTTAACATTTGTGAGAGATTATGAAAAATTAGGAGTTTGGCATAGTGATAACTATAATCATATTTTAGTTTGTGAATTATACGGTACATCATATGATAAATTCTGGGAGAATGGCAATATCCCAGGCTCATACAGATGTGATTGTGGTCATCTTAAAGAGTCTATCGATAAAATTAAGAAGGTTATAACAGAAAAAAATAAACATTTAACAAAAGAACAATTAAATAAACTTATCTGGAATTTTTTACGAGATTCTTCAGATGAGACAGGCTTAGAACAAGATTGATAGCATATTCTGTTTAATTTCAGATTGGAGATGGATTCAATTTCATTTGATAAGAACTATTTTTCGAATAAAATCGATAAAAAATATAGATGTTGTTATTTCGAACTTATTGACAAAACAATATTAGAATTGAATAATTTCGGAAAAGAAGGACTAACGTTTGAGGAATATTTAACATTTATAAAACCTGGTAAAAGTGAAGAACAGAAGTCAGAACATATAAGCGTATGTTATATTATAAATAAGAATATAGTTGATAGACATCAAAGATGCGAATTAAAGGAAATTCCTGAATTTTGCTATTGTAATTCATTAGGTTGGTTGAATATTCGAATGTATTATTTCATTGATGATAGGTTAACAGATAAAAACATTGATAGTGTAAGATTTACATTTGAAATTATGAAAATGTGTGGCGAATCAGCGATGTTGTACAAACTTTAACTTTTTTACAGAGATTATGATGAACTCGTTAATTGAGGAGAGAATAAAACTATTAAATACTAAAAGCTTTGAATGTGAAAATTAATTGTAATACTTGTAGAGGTTTAAGGAATAAATGTATTAGTTGTAAGTTAGAATAATATATGAAGGCGGTTTAGTCTGATTACACTCTATATTTCCTTCTCAACCTGTAACGTATAGCTTGCAAGATCTAAACGGAGAAGTAATTAGTGGGCGGTTTTATGCAGAAGAAATTAAAAAAAACGCAATTAAACGAAACGGAGAGACAAGTGTATTTGATTGAAAAAATATTAAAACGTGATAAAAAAGGACTGTTAGTGAAATGGATTGGGTTTTCAACACCTAGCTATATTAGTAAAGATCAATTGTAAATATCATGATGTACATTTGTTGAAAATATATTAGAAGTATTATTTGACATTGGTTCTCATTTCGTTCTTCTTTTGAACATCTGTCTGATGATGTGGAGAGTGTTGGTCTGCATTCCAATCTCTGGGAAACGCCTCTCTATACATCATCATGACCTCGCTCATTGTTCAGTGGCTTATCAGATCATGTTCTGTACGTTTGAGTCAATTACCAATTGTTAACTCATGATTACAAATAAAGAAAAGCCTGCATTTTGTAAAAATGGAGTTGCATGTCTAAACACCATTCATTACAAGATTATTTATTGTTACTAGTAAATTCTATTCTGGCCTAGTTGTCTGTGCCTCTTATTCTTCTTGAAGAAGAAAATGATGAAGATAAAGAGGAAGAAGAAGAGAGGATCAGGAGACGATGAATATGTTTGGAAAGAAGAGAAGAAAAAGTACATCACTTTTGGAATAGAACTAGTAGTTCTGTGAACAGTAGACCTCACACAGTATTCTCATCCACAAGTACCTGATTGAAACCACGGTATTTAGATATTTCTTCTTCTATATACTGTGATTGAAACTATAGACATTATAGAAATACAGTAATAGACTGGCTTCTCCACACATCTGTGTAATCACTTGTCAGCTGATTTATGATGAATAATTCTATAGTCTGAATTTTACTCTAATATTGGCGTATGAAGAAGGCTCCTTTTTCCTTTTATATCATCCTTGAAATGCAAAATTCCCAAAAACCTTGTATATACGTCGGCGCGCAATTAAAAAAGGAACATAGCTGTCAAATTTCATGAAAATCTATTAGCGCGTTTCGCCGTAAATGCGCAACATATAAACATTTAAACATTAAGAGAAATGCGAAACCGTCGACTTGAATCTTATACCTCACTTCGCTCGGTCAATAAAAGCGAACAGAATATTGATAATTAAAGAGAAAGAGAAGTTTTATTTGAAGAAAATGAATAGTGAAATTTAAAGTAAAATGTAAATGTTTATTCATTCAGATAGCATATAGCTTCAAGATGGATGAAGCTTTTACATAAACAAGCATCTTATTCAGTGTGTCTATCTTATCAGCTTCTTTCCTTTCAAATAGCGTTTATAATAATGTGAACCATATTAAAGCCAGATGGCTTCTTCCTTCTTATCTTGAAGACTTGAATCGTTTACTTCCTCTACTGAGAAAAGAATGCTTGGTGATTTCAGCTTTCTTCATGTTTGAAAATGTTGACTTTCTTTCAAATGTTTCTATTAAATCTCAATTCTTCCAAATTCTAGTATGAACTTGAAAAAATCATTTTGAAGATAGGAATCCTTTTGAGCATAGGAATAGACATAGAATTAGGAAATGACAATCTTCCTAGGAAAATAAGCCTAGGAGAGTGATCCTGGAAATGTTTATTAACTACGAGCAGGAGTTACCCGTGCTTCGCAAGGGCAGTTGAAAGCACGAATAGATTCTTTTCATTTGATTGACATTGTTTTCAATTGATTAATTAAAATATTAGCCAATAACCATCCTCAGTAAATTAAGAATCTTCATGCAAAATTTCCAGTTAATCAGTTCAGTAGTTCAGACGTGAAGATGTGTGAAACATGTATTTCGTAACCTGTATATACAGTACAGTTATACAGTGCAGTTGTACAGTTATTCTTGTGTCACCCTATATATATATATTTTTACACTTATATACAATTACAAATGAATTTACATAATATAGACTGAGAAAATATTTTTTTGAAGTGCATATGAAAAAAGCAGTTGTCAATAGTTGTAGCTAATATTGTTATGCATTAACATGAATTTGGAAAGAATATTTGAAAACATCCTTGCAACTAACTCTAGAACGAGAAACTTAAAGAGTAATAGGGTTTTAGCACATCTACAAAAGAGTTTCTTATCTATACTAGACTGGAATTTAATCTGTCAGTATAAGTTGAATTGGGTTCTTAGAGATTCATGATGCTGACTTAAGATCTGACTGAGAGAATAATTTGAGCATATCTTCCAAGGTTGACTCTCACTACACTTGCATATGTTTTACCACTACATGGAATCTCAAAGTGAGTATTATTATTTCTTGCTTTCATATTACAGAATCAAACAGTGATTCAACAAGTTAATATGCAAGTAATAACTATTAACTGAATCAGTAATTTCCAACTCTTGTAATGTGAACAGATCTATTAGTATAATTTATCAAATAGTTTCATCAAAGAACCTTTGATTTGATGTGTGCTCCTCCTCCTCCACATCCTCCTCCTTATCCTCCACTCTAACTCTGCTTCTCATGTTATCATGATGAAAAAAAAAAAACTCAGTTTTAGATGTTCAGTTGAGAGGTGAGCAAAGGCTGTGAGTAATAGACTAGTAATATTTGTAATTACACAGAAACGTTTTCTGTCTATTTGTTATGTATCATGTTTCTGTAATCTTTCAGATAATATACTTGCATATTCAAGGTTGAATTTATGCACTGAGTCAACATAAATGTATAGTTTTCCTAATATTTCTCATAAAGGAAGAAGCAAAATCATTCAAGATTCGGTAATCCGCAGGTTTTGCATTGAAATTTTCCTATAGGTTATATGTCATTCAACTAATATTATTTGTTAGCTGAGTGAAAACGACAAGTGAAGAATAAATAACAGTTAAAACAAGGAGAGACTGGTGTTCTGTTGTTTCTTGAGAAACTATGAAATATCACACTTTCCTCCAAAATGAAGAAATTATCCAACACTGTGAGTGAGAATATTGCACAACAGCTGAAGCCAATGAAATTATAGTGTTTTTTCACTCTAACTTTGTGGGTTGAGAGTAGTGAGATGAAAAAAGCTATTCATACTTATCTGGAGAACTGTAATCTAATTCATGTTGAAAGTGTACATCTAACTAGACATAGAACTAACTCATAACTAACCAAATCTCTACACGTATTTATTGTTTAACAAAGGATGCTAACAACAAAAATTCGTACCAAAAAGATTGCTTGAATCTTACTTTCATCATATTGTAATCTTAATTTTCCAGCATTGCGGTGTTATTACAGTATTCCATAAAAGTTTTTCCTTGCTTGTGACAGAAACTCAATTGATAGAGAATCTATGTTCCTTATAGCATTTGAGACAAATTATTCCTCTTGATAGACAAATCTCCCAAGTGATTGTGATCACAAGTCACTACGATCGAAGAGAGTTTCTCTCTCTCAAATTTGTATTTTAAAATTCTGCTAGTTGCTGTTCCCCGAATATCTCTGTGGTTTTCAAAAAAAAAAAAAAATATGCATATCACCTGAAATCAAATAATCGCTTTGCTTCTCTCAACAATAGCCACTTGTGCTTTCACCAACTTAATCTGAATCACGACGTTCATTTGACTTGGAAGGGATACATCAAGAGTGTCTTACACTTATCTAAATACCTACTTGCATAATTACTCAAATATAACTATATCAATAGCTTTCATTTTTAACAATCACCTTCAAGTACTTTCTACATCTTTACATCAGTGCAACTTCATCTAATTTTGCTTCAACTCTGATGCACAATTTTGGTGACATCAATGATATTAATTTATCAAATAATAGTTGTCTCTTGTCAGGAGCCTATAGGCACTTTTATTTATACTTGAAAGTAATGCATTGAACTCGATGTTGAAAAAATGCATCGGTCTCTTGAGAGTTTGATGCATTAATGTAGTTACGATAAATATTTTCTTGAACGAATTTATGTAGCGTTGACACAGGGTTTGAAAACTAGATAGAACCAGCTAAAACTCTGTTGTTAAAAAATCTTGTCATCTACATTATCATTAATGGTTGTTGAGAAGTAAAATCGTAACTTGTTTATTTCTGTTCAAGTAATTTCTGGATTGAGCCTACTCAGTAAAATAAAATACAGAACATGTCATAACAGGGAATGTTGTAGGAATCTTCAATCTACAGCAATTGTATTTATTATCGTAGTTATCTCAATCATAGAAAAGCCAGCAGTATTAATGATTGGTGACAGTGGAATAATTATAATTGATATTGCAGGAATGTGAAGAGTTGTAGCGAAATCTCATTGCTAGGTGTGTGAACCGGCAACATTGGATTTTCAGTGATAAGAGATGGTTCAAAATAGCTTATTTCGTTGTTCATAATAGCAAAAAAGGAATTTAGAAATATGGTGATTTGAGAATAGGAGATAACGCATGGGGCTATCTGGCAATCTCAAACTGCTACTTGTGAGAAGCGATGTACTAAGGCATAGCTGCTGAGGTGGATTCACTTAAACTGGCAGTAGCGTATGACCGATCAAAGGAGAGACCGACATGATCCTTTACTCAGCATTCGTAATGTAGAGATCGCTGCGTGGAGAGAAGCATATGCTCGTATACGAATGACGGATTAAAAAGGAACTTTGGATTTCTCTTTCGTAATAGAGGAAAAAGCAGTAGCGAGAATAGAAGATAACGCATGGGACCATCTGTTTTGACTGCTAGCAGTAGCGAACGGTCGATCATAGTGGAGAACAATTCTCTATTCTCTCTTTACTCCTCATTCGTAAAATGCTGTGCTCCGCTACGCGGAAAGAGCCATTTTACGGATGACGAAGTAAAAAGGAACTCAACACACATGGCTTTTGCAGCAACGCGCGAGGAGGCTCGAATTGGGTGCATACCAGTCTGCTACTTGTCTAAAACAAATAGGAGCGCATTACCATTTCTCTCTCTCTATAACCTTGACACGAGCGATGGATTTCACTACGTAACATCACATTAGATAAGGAAAGTATATCACGCATCGAATTGCAGCAACAGAAGGTGTCATTTGCTTTGAAACGTTCGAACTGATAAAATGAGTGCTTATTTCGATTGCGAAATATGATAGATTTGATGTTGAAATTGAAGTGAACATAATATTTGAACGATTTGTGTCAAAATCAGGAAATTGAAGAAGTTTTGGTCAATAGCCTGTTTTTTCTTTTCCAACTATTGTATTGTTCGCTCTATCTAATAAATAAAGCTAATGAGAGAATGCTTTATTCGTGTAGATTACAATATATACTGGTTTTTTACACTTATATACAATTATAAATGAATTTACATAATATAGACTGAGAAAATATTTTTTTTTTTGAAGTGCATATGAAAAAAGCAGTTGTCAATAGTTGTAGCTAATATTGTTATGCATTAACATGAATTTGGAAAGAATATTTGAAAAAATCCTTGCAACTAACTCTAGAACGAGAAACTTAAAGACTAATAGGGTTTTAGCACATCTACAAAAGAGTTTCTTATCTATACTAGACTGGAATTTAATCTGTCAGTATAAGTTGAATTGGGTTCTTAGAGCTTCATGATGCTGACTTAAGATCTGACTGAGAGAATAATTTGAGCATATCTTCCAAGGTTGACTCTCACTGTCAGTATTTAGCACATCTACAAAAGAGTTTCTTATCTATACTAGACTGGGATTTAATCTGTCAGTATAAGTTGAATTGGGTTCTTAGAGATTCATGATGCTGACTTAAGATCTGACTGAGAGAATAATTTGAGCATATCTTCCAAGGTTGACTCTCACTGTCAGTATTTAGCACATCTACAAAAGAGTTTCTTATCTATACTAGACTGGAATTAATCTGTCAGTATAAGTTGAATTGGGTTCTTAGAGATTCATGATGCTGACTAAGATCTGACTGAGAGAATAATTTGAGCATATCTTCCAAGGTTGACTCTCACTGTCAGTATAACATTAGATGGAGTCACTTTAATTTGACAGTAGAAATATGGATTCACTTTAATTTGACAGTAGAAATATGGATTCACTTTGCATTTAAAGATTTTAGGGTTGCATTTAAAGTAATATCCTTGCATTTAAAGATCCTTGCAACTAACTCTAGAACGAGAAACTTAAAGAGTAATAGGGTTTTAGCACATCTACAATAGAGTTTCTTATCTAGACTGGAATTTAATCTGTCAGTATAAGTTGAATTGGGTTCTTAGAGCTTCATGATGCTGACTTAAGATCTGACTGAGAGAATAATTTGAGCATATCTTCCAAGGTTGACTCTCACTGTCAGTATAACATTAGATGGAGTCACTTTAATTTGACAGTAGAAATATGGATTCACTTTAATTTGACAGTAGAAAGATGGATTCACTTTAATCTGTCAGTAGAAAAGGGAAAAAGGGAAATTATTTTTTCCCTCACTGTCTCTCTTCCTCCCCCTCGTCCTCACTGGGAGAGGGGTGAGGGAGAGGGAGAGGGAGAAGGAGAAGGAGAGGAGAGGGAGAGGGAGAAGGAGAGGAGAGGGAGAGGGAGAAGGAGAAGGAGAGGGAGAGGAGAAGGAGAGGGAGAGGGGGAGGAAGGGGGAGGAAAGGGGGAGGAGAGGGGGAGGAAAGGGGGAGGAGAGGGGGAGGAAAGGGGGATGAGAGGGGGAGTTTGCGCATGCGCAGAGGGGGAGGGGGAGGGGGAGGGGGATTTGCGCAAAATTTTTTCCTTATTTCTCGCGGATTGCGCAAAAATTCTTAGCAGTCCCCACTAATCTAAGCTACTCACGAACCAAATTCTTGAAGAACTTGGTCTTCATCCAATCGTGAAAAAAACTTTGTTCGGTTCGTCCGCCATGGCGATATATTCTATCTATATATCCATATAAATGAAAATTGAGCCTCAAATTTTGACATTCAATAACATTTTTACGTGTGCACCGAATTTGATGATTTATTTTAGCTGTGTTCGTTATGTTCAGGATCAGGTTTATGGTCTATCAAATTTATGATCCGACTTCAGGACTCTTCCCTACGGTCCTTCAAAGTTTACATGTAGCTATAGGTAATACTTATGGGAGAAGATTTGTGAGCTGGCCACTCACAGAAATTAAAATCTGCTGTTATAATCATTGCGTCATCCAACAGCCGTCGGTAGATCTGTTTTTCTATTTTCTTTCTACTGATTCACAAAATTTTAATTCTATAGTTTGTGTAAAACAAGTTGATCCGAAGAAATTACAGGGTTGCCAAATCATGTAAAATTGTAACTTTCTCATATTTCCAATTCAACGTCAGAATTGGATGTATAATATCATCCCCGATATCCTAGTAGTGCTAAAAAAAGTTTCAGAGTTGAAAGATTAAAAGGAAATTTAATTTTTATGATAAAATTGGAAACATCGCGAAGATTTGTTTTTCTTTTAGATATCACTTCTCTCAGAATCATGTAGCGTCGTAATGAATAATAATTTTATATCAAATGAACGGGGAGACCGTCTACTTTCTATTGGTGTCTGGATCATTTCTATCCGACCCATAGTTATTTTTCAATTAATAATTATGTTCGCCAATGTCGAGACATTTTGAGCAGAAAACATATCTACTAATATCTGTTCGCCAACATCAAGGATCCAAAGTACTAAAGCTGCGTTTACACCAAAGTTATTAACAAAATATTAATAACTTAATCCTTATAGATTGAACATAACTTATCATACACATGATGAACATATTTATGTGTTCGTCAAGTTTCGTTCAATCTAATAGAATCTCTAAGGATTAAGTTATTAACATTTTTGTTGATAACTTTGGTGTAACTGCGGCTTAAGACTGTTCTAGGTAATCAGTTCAACATTATAAGGTACTCTAGCCAGAGTCGATGCTAGGATATTTATTTCACTGGTAATGCAATTTGTTACACTAAAATTGAGAATTTTGAACAATTGATCATTTTTCTGTGTTTTATAAGTTTTTGATTGAAATAATTGATATTCTTTTCAATAACGAAACACTATAATAATAACTTTGGTGTAGTTTTGACACCCCAACAATACTACACAACATCAAAAAGATACACAGTGACAAAACTACAGAAGAAGTTATTTGGTTGATGTAGTAAAGTGAAAGAAGTTCACTTTAAATTGAAATTAAAGCATTGTCTTTTCCACTGGACTTGAAATAATTCAGTACGGTATATTATAGAAACTAGTCTACTTGGACACCATATACATTATTGACCGAGCAAAGTGAGGTCTAAGATTCAAGTCGACGGTTTGGCATTTCTCTTAATGTTTATATGTTGCGCATTTACGGCGAAACGCGGTAATAGATTTTCATGAAATTTGACAGGTATGTTCCTTTTTTAATTGCGCGTCGACGTATATAAAAGGTTTTTGGAAATTTTACATTTCAAGGATAATATAAAAGGAAAAAGGAGCCTCCTTCATACGCCAATATAAGAGTAAAAATCAGACTATAGAATTATTCATCATAAATCAGCTGACAAGTGATTACACAGATGTGTGGAGAAGCCAGTCTATTGCTGTATTTCCATAAGGTCTATAGTTTCAATCAGGTACTTGTGGATGAGAATACTGCGTGAGGTCTACTGTTCACAGAACTACTAGTATGAATAATGCAAAAGTTATGAAATATCTACGAAAAGGAAACTTTGAGGAAAGTATTTACCTCTCTTCACAATATCAAACATATATTTTAATGATTCACAATATCCAAAATACACTTCTAATATTTACAAATACAACATCTTCAAAATCTATGTACAAAAAGTAAAATGGCTGGAGTATAATTACTTTATTAGATTACACAAAAATATAATAATCGATATAATATATGATCTCTTGACTTTTAAAAATATCCAGCTAAATATATAGGAACTATACGATATTTGTGGCTACATTGTACGTACACATTTCTTACTTCAATAATATAAAGGCTACAACAATTTATTACTAACAAAAACACAATACAAACTATTTACAATAAGCACAATACATAGAAGCACTCATAACAATGGATTATCAAATTAAAATAATTAATAAATCATTAAGCTGGGTTTACACCAAGGTTATTAACAAAATGTTAATAACTTAATCCTTATAGATTCTATTAGATTGAACATAACTTATCATACACATATGATCATCACGTGTATGATAAGTTATGCTCAATCTAATAGAATTTATAAGGATAAAGTTATTAACATTTTGTTAATAACTTTGGTGTAAACGCAGCTTTACTATCAATAATTGATTGTAAGGGCAAGTCGAACAATTAGTATTGAAGAACTGGGAGGTCTGAAATTATTTCAGTTTTGTTTATAATTTATTATTTTCTATTAGTTTTATACTCAAATCACCAACAATATTATTTAAATCAGTTTTCAATATGAACGGAACAACTAAAGGAATATTCAATCAACATTTATCTGTCAAATCGAAAAATTATAAAGTAAAAAATAATAATTATGTTGCTTTAAAATAGCAATAGTTTATTGTAAATTTCGGATAGTTTCACAGTGTATAACTTATTTAATTCATGATTTAGATTCAGAAGTTGAGATTATGTTAGTGTTTAGTCTTATCTTCAACAAAACTGAATTTTAATGTTTATATTTTATGATCATTCTTTATAATTTATTGTATTGAAATAACCCTATCTTCAAGTACTGAACCCTCTTGGGAGGACAATTATCATTGATAAAAATTATAATAGGTTGATTCAAATTTATTTAGAGTCAATTTGTGGAAGTATAATTTGATATTCATATTTATTCAATGCCTATTATTAAATACAATGTCAATAGATTCTACTATATTCGTATAAGTTATGTGTTGAGATTGAAATTGGAGAATAATTATGTATATTATTGAGAAGCTTCTAGTATTTTTAAACACAAACTATGCTCAACTACTCATTTCTTGCAAAATTATTGGAAAATATTCTTGCATGTCAGTAAATTTTCAACAAGGATTCTCAAGAATCTTTCAATTTTCTACCAAGTTTCATCTTGAATTCAATAAAACGTGCGCAGTTATAAATTGTTCAAACTTATTCACAAGTTATATTTTCAAAGCCTGTCAGGTACTCAACGAATTATACAATTGTAATAAACAGCTTATAATTATATAATTATCATCTAATACAAATTGTAACAAAGACATAATAATCATGCAATTAAAACAAAAATGCTTCAATACATAAAATAGTAATTTTAAAGGCAGCGCCTAATCCTTACCTGAATAAAATTTTCATAATTTTATAAAATTCAAATCCAGTTTTTGCAATTTTATAAATTCGTGACGCTATTCTACCAAAACATTTGTATAATATAAACTTTATAGTTATTTGTTCTTCCTAAACACTTTTGATGTAAGATACTTACTACATAATATAACAAATTATAATATATCTATCAACAAAATTACAAGCAGTTTCTTCAACAATTACTTAGAAAAGGCTTGAAAAACCTCTAGTTTAAAATTACCTACGGTAAGTTACAAGAAAAACCTGCAAAAACCCCTACTGAAATTCAACCCAGTCAGACTAATAGAAAAAATGACCGAGCTTCAGTTTTATAAAAATAACAATACCTGTATTGTGACCATTTTAGAGATTTGGACATCCTCATTTTAGAAATGTAGAAACATTGTTCATTAAAGTTTTTAAAGTTGTGAATATTATTTTAATGGTAAGAGACATGAGTCTGACAATATATTTTCAAAAAACTAAAAACATTGTCTTGTAGGTATTCTTATACTGGAATTAGAATTTCTTATACATTTTTTATTAATTCTAGGATAAAATTTTACTGTTTTCAGACCATCCAGCAATGATTGTACTGCTTTTAGTCTCCTACTGGACATGAGTGATTGTACTGTTTTTAGACCAGTAACTGTATTGCTTTCAGACTCTACCTGGCCATGAATACTGATTTGTGTTCTTGTTCATCCACTGAGGCATGGGATGATGGTAGTACTGTTTCCTATAAACATTCGAAGATACCTGACTTCTATCCACAACCGGCCAACCCCTCACCACAGAGCTTGGAAAAGGATTCCACTGCTGAGGCCAGTAATACGACTGTTTACTACTATCTGCCCCATAATTATTGTTCTCACTCCCCCACAGTTTTGTGTTATAGTTATCGCTAGCAGCAGGCACCTTGGTGTTATAGCTGCTACCTGCAGTCACCTCAGGGAACCTTATAAAACTAGGTCTCCCAGCAGTTTGCGCCTCCAGAGGAAATCTAAAATTTGTGGGAGCCAATGTCCTGAGGGGTGGTTGAGGGGTGGTGGTGGTGGTGGTTTTACCACCCTCAGGCTGGCAGTTGGTCACAGAACTCTGACTGATGATCCTCCCGTCACGGACTTGTGACACCTCATAGGTTGAATCGCATTTGGTACGTTTGTTTCCCACAGATTCCCCAGCGTTCATCTGCTGGAAACTGGCTGCCACATCTAAGGAATCCCCAAAACTGGTTTCCTTATCCCCAATACTAGTGGGTGCCTCTTCAACAGCAGGAAACTCCTCCAAAGAATACTCATCTATGGTTGGTGGAGGTGTTAAAACTGTTGGGAAATAACTGAACCTTGTACCACTACTAGACTCTGTGGTGGTGTCACCTCCCAAACCCTCAAATTCCTCACTAGTGGGTCTACTCAAAACTGTGGTACTCTCTTGGGAACCACTAGTAGACTCTGTGGTAGAATCATAATCAACTGGTTCTTGGCGTTTGAATGTATTATTGGCCACAATTATGACAAATGGCTTCTTGTTGTCGGAATCACCACTGAAAATCAATGATTCTCCATCGGATTCATCCTCTGTGGGAGTTGCCTCACCATAAGTTGTAGTTGCAGAAGTTGTACTAGTGTAGGAGAGCTCTGAGGATGTAGGGGTAGTTTGTTGGAACCCTTTAAGGGTGAACACTTCGTTGGTTTTGACTGTAGAGGGTACAGGGAAGGTTGTCTGAAGGGATGAAGGTCTAGTTCTGTGGAGGCCTTCAAAGGGTTGAATGGTTTGAAGGGTTGGTGATGTGAACAGGGTTGTATGTGATGGAAAAGATGCAGTTTTATCGGAATCTTCACCAGTTTCTGCTGTAGCTGTTGATGTTTGTAGAGAAGATGGTCTTGTCCTGTGAACGCCTTGGAAAAGGAACTCAGGGTTTTGAGTATTGAAAGTTGTTCTATGAGACTCAAATATATCTGTTTGGGTAGTTTGAGGTACATGTGACCCAAACCCATCTGTCTGTGTTGTTGGTAAAGTTTGAGGTCTATGAGACCCAAAAAGATCTGTATGTGTTTGAGAGCTTGGTGAACCAAACACATCTTGATGTCTGTGAGACTCAAATACTTCTGTTGGTAGTGTTTCAGGTCTATGAGATCCAAAGACATCTTGAGGCCTGTGAGACCCGAACACATCTTGAGGTCTATGAGACTCAAACACATCTGTCTGTGTTGTTGGCAAGGTTTCATGTCCATGAACCTCAAACACATCTGTTGTTGTTTGGGGTCTATGCGATCCAAACACTTCTAGCGGTCTATGAGACCCAAATACGCCTTGAGGTCTGTGAGTCCCAAACACATCTGTCTGTATTGTTGGTAAAGTTTGATGTCCATGTGCTGCCAACCCATTGTGAGAAGGTCTATGATGCTCGAATGATGTGTGTGGTCTATGGTTTCCCATCTCTGTCTGTGATCCATGATCTGTGATGGTTTCTGTCTGTGTAGTAGGCATTGTCTGTACCTTATGTGATGACCATACCTCATCCCCTAGTGTTGTTGTAGGTGACGACAAAAACGCTGTGGGACTTGCCTGTGTGAAGAACGTGGTGGGCTTCAATGTTTCATGTGTTACCCTTGATGTGGTCGATTCATCGCTGAAGTTCAGCAGCTCTGTGGTGGGGTCTGTTGATGCTGGGGGCATGGTGAGGGTTGTAGTTTCAGTCTTGTGAGTGGTTGTGAGTGGTGGGGGTGTGGTTGTCAGCTGTGGTAGAGGAGTTGTTGTGGCTAGGGGTTGTAGGGTAGTGGATGAGGAGTGTGGTTTGAGGTTTTGCAGATCTGGTTTCTGAGGTTTCAAGGTTTCTGGGAGTGGCTTAACAGTTTCTGGCAATGTTTTGATGGTTTCTGGAAGAGGTTTGATGCTTTCTGGTGATGTTTTGATGGTTTCTGGACCGGTTTCCTGCAGTTTCTCGGCACCTCCAAGTGGTAAACTAACGTGGAAGGGACCCGGACTGTCCTTTTCGACCTTTTTACTAGGTGGAGGTGGCGGGGCAAACATGGAGTTGAACCGTTTGAGCAGGAAATCGAGGTGAGCTGCCTGGTCGACTCGGACAATCTGGACGCAGCGACCCTGAGCGTCGATCTGTTGACCCTCCTTGCAGCCGGGGTGGAAGTTGGGCGCCACAAACACCGATTTAGGTGTGATCCGACGCACCAGCGCGCCCGGCGCTGAGGCGACGTCTGCGGGCGCCGTGTCCTCTACTAGGAGCCAGTCGCGCCACCTCTGCAAAAAAATACAAAAATCATGAAATTTGAATAAAGAAGCTCAATATTAACATTGTATTAAAAGAAAACTATTGAAAATGAGAATAAGATGCTTGTACAGATTCTCTGGAGAATACACATAGGTTTAAAGATAAAAATGAACGTTTTATTGTAAAGGCAAAAAGTACAACAAATTTATTACAATGTGAAGTCAACCTATTACTAATGAAACCAGTATATAATAATAATAATACTGTGATGCTCACATAAACTCTTAGGCTTGTGCGTGGGTAATGAGTGAGAGGGATGATGATGAGAGATGACGGCTACTTTTTATAGGTAGTCGGGACCGACGGCTTATCGCTTCCATCCGAAAGACGGGGTGGCCGTAACTGTATACTATCCTTGAGTCGTATTGCTCTGTTTCGCGAAAATCCAGACCTCTGGGAGTTTCACACGAGAAAAGAAATCAAGAAAAATAAGAAACTTTTCATGTACTTTCATTGAATACTTGATAAATTTGAAGTCTTTGAGATTCGGCCATTCACCAACCAGGCACCTCCATTCATCTAGCACTGGTTATGATTTTAGTAGATAATATTTTATTAATGTTATTGACACAGTTATTAGCCCAGAGAGTTTAAGTAAAGGTATTTGAAATGTGTTCCTATTTCCCATACAGTACCACGAAAAAATGAACACAGAACTTGAACATTCAATCTGAATGAAATTTTCTCAAACATTCTAGACCTACTAATACAGTCATTCACTTAACATTCTATACACTAATTTAGTTCATTGATAATAGTAATGTAATTAGAATGTATGTTGAGTAAAAAATAATTTGAAAAACTTAAATGATTTACAATAATAAGTGATTCAAATTGACTGCGGCCACAATAGGCTACACAATGTACATTAGTAGAAACTATTCCGATGTCAACTGCATAACGATATTACAATATTACCGTCATTTTGATGTACTTAAATAGGTACTAGTTTGGTTAATCAGAATGAATTGAATTGAGTAAATTGGAAAAAATGGAACGAAGTATAAGAAAGTAATGTAGAGTAATTCAGTCTCTACTGAATAACTAGTGAATCTAGGCTTTTGAACTGTCTACTACCCTAGAGAAACAATAGTGTAAGTAGATATCCCATGGTATAGGGCGTTTATGTCGCAACTTTTACTGTTATCTCAAGACAAATACTGTCGATTATTGTCGATTTTTACTGTTTTGACCGGGTAAGAGTGTATGAACGGCACAATATGAGAGACTACCAGCGTCATAAAGCTTCACAGGTAAAAACTACGTGGACTAACAGCTTCAGATAACAGCAAAAGTTGCGACATAAACGCCCTATACCATGGGATATCTACTTATGTTTTTGTTTCTCTATGCTACTACTTAACATTCTATTTCTGACAGAATCTTTCTCTATTGAGGGAAGTAGTTAAACTATTATCAGTATCACTGATTGTTTATCGTAGTTCTTATCATAATCTGGAATCTAGTGAATTAAATATAAAGCCAGAATAAATTTTCTCGATAAGAGCAGATCGATATCATTATTTTATTAAATCATATCAAATGCAGCTTGATAGCATTTGAGGCATGTGGTACACATTATTAAATACTCTCAATAGATCATTTGGGCGAGCTCAAAAAATTATCTTCCAATGTGGTGATCTATTTTTTTTTTTCATTCTGTGTTGATTTAACATACGTTTCAATCTAGTATATTTAAAGCCGTGTCCACACTGAACAAATGTTCAACAAACATGTTTGTTGAAACAGTTTGTGCAAATTTTACTATGTTTGACAAACAATGTTTGCCCGTGGCCAGTATGGTCGCGTCACCAAACAAAATATTTGTAGGTGAGGAGAACAGGTTTTATGTTTTACAGCTGTCAACACTGAAAATGTTTGGAGAAACAGTAATTTTTGTTTGACAAACTATGATTGTCCAAACTTTTTAAAATGTTTGTCCCTGAGCTCCTCAACAAACATGTTTGCCGAACATTTGTTCAGTGTGTACACGGCTTTAGACACCAAAAATGATTCATCATAGTTGCAGGCGGGGATGCCGACAGCATGTTTTGATGTCGCAAGTTGCGACATGAGGCTGAATTTTGGGGGATTTTTGGAAAAAACTAGGGAAAAAGGGGGGGGTTTTCATATACAGTTTTTAAGTACCTAAATGGATACCAAATTTTGAGAATTTTGGGGGGGGGGGGAGGTTGCAGGATATTTTATTCAAAGTTATTCGTTCTCCATTTATAATGATGATTGACTTTTAATTGAAAGATAAATCAAGATCCATATGGTTTTTACTCTCCTTGTAAACGGTAAGCTACTTCAAAAGCGAAAACTTCTCAAAATACAATTTATAAATTGAAAAATCGCTTCCCGATGGTTCGGAACTCATCAAAAGCTGTCATAAGAACAGAGAACAGAACTCTCTCAGAAGAGAACACAGACATTTCAATGATACATCCCCAATTTTTCACTGAGGATGATGCACACGTGAGCTCTAGGCTTGTGCGTGGGTAATGGAACTGATGCCGTTACACACGCACAGGCCTAGAGCTCATGTGTGCATCATCCTCAGTGAAAAATTGGGGATGTATCATTGAAATGTCTGTGCTCCCTTCTACAGTAGGCTTGTATGGTCTAAGGTTTTAATTTATTTAAATTTTAGTGTGATATTTACCTGGTCAGCACCGTCCAAAGATCGAGCCTGCACCGTGGCTGATGAGGAGATGGTGAAGAGGTGGAGAAGAAGGGTGAGAAAGAAGAGGGGGAGAAGTCGCAGCTGAGATGCGCCTCGCATACATCGAGACATAGCCTATACAACCAACTCCCCTGGTTCTGCCATCAGACTGCAACAAACAAAAACAAATTAAAAATTAAAATAAAATTTAAAAAACTAAAACAAAACACACATTAAAATCGAATTTAAAATCTTAGGAGACAAAAACACATTGAAATATCATACAGTAACTAGGTACCCTTGGTTTGCCATCAGACTGCATCAAACACGAAACAAAACAAATTAAAAAGTAAAATAATATTTGAAAAAACAAGACACACCGATTGAAATCAAATGAAAAATCAAATCAAACAAAACAAACTAAAATATCATAGAGTTAAATATCATATCCCCTTGGTTGCCATCAGACTTTAGCTAGGCACACACCAGTTAGTCAAGACATGATCAGACATGTTTAGCCACAATACTTCACATAGTGGCATATGACGCAACACAAACTGATTAGTCATTGCAATTAGACATGACTCCATAAGCAACTATGTGAAATATTGTGACTAAACGTGACTAGTCTTGTCTTGACTAATCAGTGTGTGACCAGCCTTAAGCTAGGCACACACCAGTTAGTCAAGACAAGACAAGACATGATCAGACACAATACTTCACATAGTTGCTTATGACGCAACACACACTGATCAGTCATTACAATTAGACATGGCTCCATAAGCAAGTATGTGAAGTATTGTGACTAAACGTGACTAGTCTTGTCTTGACTAATCGGTGTGTGACCAGCCTTAAGCTACGCACACACCAGTTAGTCAAGACAAGACAAGACATGATCAGACACAATACTTCACATAGTTGCTTATGACGCAACACACACTGATTAGTCATTGCAATTAGACATGACTTCATAAGCAACTATGTGAAGTATTGTGACTAAACGTGACTAGTCTTGTCTTGACTAATCGGTGTGTGACTAGCCTTAAGCTACAAGACAAGACATGATCGAACACAATACTTCACATTGTTGCTTATGCCGCAACACACACTGATTAGTCATTGCAATTAGACATGTCTTCATAAGCAACTATGTGAAGTATTGTGACTGAACGTGTCTGATCATGTCTTGACTAACTGGTGTGTGTCTAGCCTTAGACAAACAAATTGTACAAACTGAATAACTTCAAGACAACCTCGTTTGGACTATGTGTAACCCTATCTAAATTTGGGAGAAGAATAACACAAGGTTACCTTATTTTCTCTCTCCCTATCATTTTTGATGGTGTACTAATTGTATGAATGAATAAAGAATGAATTGAAAATTGGAATGAATCAAAATCAAATGAATAATCAAAGGAGACAAAAACAATCTTAGATAATGTCATACAGTAACTACTCTGGTTCTGCCATCAGACTGAAGAAAACACGAAGCAAATCTAATAAAAAAATTAAAATATCAACACAATACATACTGAAACAAATGAGCAGAATAGAGATAAACATATTTATTTAGCGTATGGGGTCGATAAAAGCTGGCAGAATAAGATGGATGATATATATAATATATATATGTAATAATATTATATATATATATATATATATATATTATATATATATATAAAAAATAATATGTTGAGAATGGGAGATGGAAGAGTGGTGAAATGTATATGGAAGGAGAAAATAATAACAGAAGAAGAAAAGGTCGACCAAGAAATAGATGGACAGATGATGTGGAACGCGATCTAAGGAGACAGATCGAGACAGATGGAGAGGCTATGTAAGGGAGGCCAAGGGTTGTAAAGACCTGTAGAGCTGAGGAGTAAGTAAGTGTATTTAGCATATGGCACAACAAATTTATAAAAAATATATATATGAATACATGAAACAAGTACATTGATATTAGTACAATATTTACAGTATAAATACAAAAATCAGTTAACAAAGTATAGAGAAGGGAGAAGAAGCACAACACAAAGCACAATAAAAAATTGAAATTTCATGAGGATAAATACTAAAATTAATGAGCAGAATAGAAAAAAACAAAACAAGTACAGTACAGCACCGATTATCGGTTATCCGGAGGTCCGCTGAGAGATGGAAAAAATTTGAAAACCTCTAAAAATCCAACCTATTCTTCGTTTCAAGCAGCTAATTGGTCCGCCGCAATCAAATATTCTATAATACAATAAAGGAAAGAATTGGATCATACACGTACGGGGGAGGAAATTCACGAATGACTCATCACCACGTCTCAACTACTCAACTGATTAACTTGAAATTTTGCATATCACTTCTCAATTTACCGAGGATGGTTATAGGCCTATGATGAATTCTTCAAGATTTCAGTAGGTCAAGTTTTAAGTTTGTCACGTTTGTAATTGGATCCTTGCGGAGCACAGGTTACCTGCTAGAAGAAATAGAAAGAAAAATAAAAATCTCAGTACACTTTTTGAATTATTTAATAATTAAAAAAAAAATCTGGTGTGGCGAACTCACACAACTTTCCTTGCCGTTATGAAAATTAATCACCTGACGCTAGTGTTCCCGCGCATCACAAGTCTACTATTCAAAGATTTGAGCCAGCTGGTGACAGGGCAATAACGCTGGAGACAGACATGAGGTCTGCTATCTCTTCATAGTGAATGATTTAATAGAATCAACAATAATTTGCAATTGAATAATCACATTTTCTCGAATTTAAAGCTTATTTTCAATTTTAGGTGAAAATGTTACTGAACAATAATTGTAGAGACTTTCATGCTCAATCTACTCCACTTGATTTTTTTTGTTTCAATTGTATCTGAAGCCTGATAATTGGGAATCTATCTGCATTGCTGGGGCGGAGTTCCTGAAATTTTTAAAGATATGGGACTTGTGGCAATTTATAGAGCTTATCGATGACTATTTAGGTATGAATTTGATCAAAATCGTTGGAGCCGTTTCCGAGAAAATCACGAAAAAACCTGTTTTTTGACAACATTTTAGCCGCCATCTTGAATTGCATTTGATCGAAATTGTTCGTGTCGGATCCTTATAGTGAAAGGACTTTAAGTTCCAAATTTCAAGTCATTCCGTAATTGGGAGATGAGATATCGTGTACACAGACGCACATACACTCATACACACACACACACACACACACACACACACCACACACACACACCACACACACAACACACACCACACACACACACACACACAGACCAATACCCAAAAACCACTTTTTTGGACTCAGGGGACCTTGAAACGTATAGAAAATTAGAAATTGAGGTACATTAATTTTTTCGGAAAGCAATACTTTCCTTACCTATGGTAATAGGGCAAGGAAAGTAAAAATAAAATAATTCGAAAAGGGTACTGACATATTCCTATTTTTCTTTCTATTTCTATAAAAGGTAGCCCTATACAGAAAAGAGATACCTGCTAGTATTCTAATAAATAGAAGATTTGAGTTACTGTACCTTATTGATTGAGGTTGTAGTCTCTAAAATTCCACTATTAAATTGTACTCGTATAATGTTTACTGTTATTGGTGGAAGCTGGGAAAGTCCCATTACGGTTATCACAGTTTACAAACAAGATAAGACAATTTGCTTGATAGTAACCGAAAACTGTAACTTGCTGTTAGTGTTTATCATTGTATCAACCAATGCGATAAGCAACAATATTGTTCAACAGTATTTCTTGTGAACGTCTAGTCTACTAAATACTCCAATAACCTTATTACTAATCTATATGAGGTCAAGAAATTATAGGTCAAGATTATCTATCACGGTACAAATATACAATTTATTGTGACTTTGTCATGGCTCAAATTCTCTTTCAATACAATCATTAACATACATTTAATTAATTGATTAATCAACATACAATTCCATTCAATACATACAATGAAGGTGGAGACAACGATAAATATAAAGGAGATGAGGAGAATAAGGTGATGGGGAAATTATTTTTGGACTTACTTCTATCAAAATTAGGGAAGTAACCAGATGGTCCTTTTCTGATCATGTGTATATGATTTGTGTATTATATAAAATAAATAGAAAAATAAAAGAAGAAGAGAAGGGGAACGAGGAAGAAGAAGAAGAAGAAGAAGACAGGGAAAGAGGAAGATAATTCCATCAAGTTGATTGTATAAACTGTTGGACTAATCTCAACAGTTTCTTATAAAATCTCTCTTTCACAGTGCTGTAACTCCTTCAATTATGAGAAATTACAAGTTTTATACACACCATAATATAGAAAATTTTATGCTCCTCAAAACCTATATCATGTAAAATTTTTGTAAAATGCACCATTAAGGAGTTAAAAGCTAAAAACCGCACAAACTACACAATTTCATCCTCAGCCTTCAGAAATCTCAGCTCCCAAACCTTTGATCAGCTCTGGAGGCTGATGGATGAGTGA
>NC_052511.1:49185497-49241056 GCF_014356525.2 Nilaparvata lugens | reverse complement strand
TTCATAATTAAGATGAAATATTTGTTAATTATTAATTCTTCATTGTTAAAAGACGATCTGGCAACAGAGCAAAGCGAGAAAGAGATAGTGCTATCCGCTTTGTTGAATGATAGACAAGGATAGCAATACAATTCCCAATCAAACACTGCTATTATAACGTGGACCTCAATATAGTGGTTGTTTTTTGTGAAGCTATGTGACGCTGGTAGTCTCTCATACTGTGCCCTTATACACTCTCAACCGGCCAAAACAGTAATAATTGACAGTAATTTCATTTTTTCTTACAGGAGGCCATGTTTTGAATACAAGATGCACGGAAAGCTACAATGGAGGTCACCAGACCTATGTCCTGTTTAGATTTGCTCTCTGGCGTAGCTCCAACAGTCCCAGGACGCTCATTCAGGTAACAATATTCCAGTTTCAATACAGTAAGTAGTATATGATATTCTATAGTTAATGAAAAAGACTAAGAAATTGTCAAAAAACCACAGATTTATTGATACTTATTAATAATTGATTTATTGATAAGTATCAATAAATCTGTGATTTTTGACAATCTCTTAGTCTTTCTCATTCAATTATTTTCAACTGTCTCAGCTACCCTCTCTGATACACTCTACCTTTGCCATTACACTATAAGTGTAATAAGACCCAATAAGCTATATGGACTGCTCTACAGTAGTGTTCAGTTGAATAGAGTAAAGATACCGTTGAATTATTTGTCTCTTATGCTTTTTTGTCTCTGATTATCGTTTGTTACTATTAAAAGTTTAAAATTAGAAGTACACAGGGCACAAAGTAAGAGAAAAGTTATCAACATTCACCAGCTATAATTATTGAAGCTGGCAGAAGCTCAAGTTGGCTATAATAAATGTATGTTTTATTACATTTTTGTTCCATTCCGAGACGATTTTAACAATTAAAAATAGAACTGCTTTGCTTATCTTGAAGAAATTCATTGCAATGTTTGGTCCACTTTCTAAATTTATTAACTGTTCCAGGTTCACCTTTTTCACTACGAAGGGTAGTGTGTATAGGAAGCAGACGGTCATTTTAAATGAATTTTTAGTTTCAGCAGAAAGGTCAATAGACTAATAATAATGTCAATTCAGGTAGGAAGAAGATAGGGTGGTAGACAGTCAATAGAGGGTGAAAGACATGTCGGAAATTGAATGCAAGTTACTGGAAATTGAATTCCAAGAACTTGTCATTATTGTAGACCAGGCAGGTGAACGACTGGACTTTCCCATTCTTGCTTTTGTCACACATTTCAATTCTTTGAACTGACTATGATGATGATGATGGCTGTGACGAACCTGAGGAGAAGAATCCATCAGAACAAGAAGTTCAACCGAAAATTACTCACTTTTTTCAAATATAAACATAAAAAATAGGAAAATTGAGTTATTATAGTATTTATAGTAATGTCATTGACAAAATAACAGTATTTTGCGTTCGATCTAATAGTAGTGTAAAAAGTTGAAAAATATTGCTACAGAGTAGGTATGTACTTTGATTAAACTCTACTAATAGTACAAAATCAAGCTTTCTGGAAATAAATTGGTGAGTTTACTTACTCATTACATATTCTATAAATATTAAAAAAACATGATTTTTAAACAGCATGAATTTTCAAATTTTCATATTAATATTGGCCTAATAGGTACCCTACCTACGTTTGCGATATGTTTTATGTACCATATTCATTTATTTACCGCCGTGATACGATATTATAAATATACGATATTATAATTATAACATCCATAGGATCGTGGCACTTTTCTTGACAGAACAACCTCTCAATAACGAATACCTCTCTGCAGCGATTTTTTTCTCGGGATAATCGACTTCGTCATACAGAAGTTCGACTGTATAACAATACGGAGTGTTTGCGCTGCGACTCGCTGTCAATGCCTGTTGGTCCTTTTAATCATGTATTTGATTTGTGCATTGGTTAATGTAAATGGATAAATACCAGATAAGATACTAAAACTACTCATTTATTTCACTATTCATGACTAACTGCTAGTTAATTATTCGTTTTGAACTATTTTAGTGTAATTAGACTGTAGTGTTGTCAAAAATAGTTCAAAACAAACTATACTCCCTTCAAATTAACTTCGGACTTGGGATGGACATGCGCAGTAGAGAAGGCATACAGCGGCAGGGATACAACGGCTGCTGTGTTGCCATTGTGCACCGGCCAGCGTTCTCTAATTTCCAGTGAGTAAGCGCTCATGTTAAACTTACGGAGTTTCCTATCTGCAATCACAGACTCGACTGACTCTATTCGACAAATTGACAACCACGCTTCCACCTATCTATGACTCAATCCATCACTTCAATTGGCTGATCTCCCTCCATTTCTCTGCGCCGCAAATTCCTCTAAGTCTGAAGAAGATTTGCACGGAGTATAGAAATATTTATTTATTTTATTTTTTGATACAATTACAAATCATATGAATATGATAGGGGTAGAACAACAGGCCTAGCCCAAAAGACTATTATGTTCCCAAATTTTGATAAATAATATAGTGTCCGAAAAAATATATTTGTTATGGTAGCCTACAAACAGGTAGGCCTACCAAAATATCAACTTGACAAAGCTGAGTTTCTATTGTATAGGCTTACATGATTTATTTCTCATTAACAGTGAATGGAGACGATTATTTCGCATACGGTAATATTTGAAGATATTGTTGATTTTCCTATTATTCTCAACCAGTCACTCATTTTTGAGGGTTAAGTGTAAGAGAGGGCCGACAGCGCCCCAACTTCGCCCTCCCAGGTATAAAATAAAGGCAGTCATTCTATTCTATTCTATTCTATTCTATTTTCAGTTCAAATTAATGCAGTCTTAAAGTCATTCATCATATAACTACAAAATTGATTACTTATTTCATTGAAAACAACTCAGGCTAGGCACACACCAGTTAGTCAAGACACGATTAGTCACAATAAATCACATAGTTGCTTATGGAGCAACACACACCGATTAGTTATTGCAATTAGACATGTCTTCATAAGCAACTACCCTATGTGAAGTATTGTGACAAAACATGTCTTGTCTTGTCTTGTCTTGACTAACTGGTGTGTGCCTAGCCTTACCTTCAGTGTAGATTGATATGTTGCAAAAGATCTATTCTTTAAACTTTTCAGAGGTTCTATAACTAACTAGTGAGGTTTTATAATATTATTCCATACTATCATAGAGAAACAATAGCGTAAGTAGATATCCCATGGTATAGGGAATTTATGTCGCAACTTTTACTGTTATCTCAAGCCGATTACTGTCGATTATTGTCAATTTTCACTGTTTTGTTGGAGTGATAGTGTATGAACGGCACAATTTGAGAGACTACCAGCGTCACACAGCTGCATAGGAAAGAACTATGTGAACTATCGGCATGGGATAACAGTAAAACTTGCGACATAAACGCCCTATATCATGGGATATCTACTTATGCTATCGTTTCTCTATGATACTATCAACTGGAATTGTAAGTGTTATCAATGTTATTCGAAATCCTTTCAGTTTGTAGAGAATTTCACTGTAGAAAATAAAATATCTTGAAAGATTTTTTGCATCTTTTGTTCTTCAAACTGTGTGCACATTTCTTATCAACTAGTAGGCCTACATTAATGCCACTCCCATTAAATCAATTATGACAGTTTGTAAGGAATCTAACTACAGAGGCAGAAGGATGTGAAACCAACAAAAACCATTATTGAAAGTCAAATTCTTTATTCAATAAGTATAATAATTATATATAGAAGCGTATTTTCAAACTGTAAAAAAGTAAGAAAAAATATACATAAACTGTGCATTAACATCATAACTATAAATAAAACACTTTTTGGACGTTTTGTTTTAGTAAAGATTCGCTGTATATTTAAATACACATCATTTTTGAACGTAGAATTTTGTAAATTTCCTTAGTTGAACATTGTCAATACGAAACTTGATAAATTTATTTTTTTAAAAACTTGTTTAGATTAGCTAATAATGTGCAGTTTTACGAATAACACATGAATTATGTGCATAAGTTCAGATAGAACATAGTAATTCATAAATTATAACAACCCTGCAAAAGCAGACATCAATGATTGATTTTATTAATTATAAATCATCATCATCCAATAAAAATTTTAGTGCAAAAAGTTTCATATTAGCTTAGAAGAATTTTGTAATAAATGTTGTGTGTGTTTTCCACATTATATCACTAGGTATATTTATATTTTGCATAATTAATATATTTGAAAACGCAAAGTTTCACACCATTTTAAAATTTGAGAACTTTTTAAAACTGTGTACAACACTTAGGGAGATTTTTAAATGTATTCTCCCCATAACGGGCTGGAAATGCACAAGATAATTTTTGCAATGAGTAATAACTTACAAATTGTTACTTTCTCACAAAATTCAACAACATATCAATAATTATAATTATAATAAATAAATTAATTACTTTTACAACATCAACAGTCATAATAATACAGAGGAGTTAATTACTCAGTCTTGTCATTAAACAATATTATATAGCATTCATTAAAAAACAATTGCATGATTTTTCAGCATAAATATTAGAATAAGGTACATTAGTGAGAAGATTCTAAAATTGTGAAAAACTATACGCTAAGATGCAATATGAGATTTCTATTCTCTAGAAGCTAGAAGTTTTTGGTTTTCATGAATATTGATGGAATTCCCCTATCAAACCCTCCACTTATATCTTCTTTATTCGCTCATTAATTCCAGTATCCCATCTGAGTTTATTTATCAACTTCGCAATTAAGAAATAGTTTATTTTAGCCTCTTTTACAGAGTATAAGACTGGAAATATAATATTTTTAACATGAAAATTGTGAATTAATGAGTAATTACTAATTCTAGAAACAACATAATCAATCTTGTTCAAGCGTTTCTTGATCTAGCGTTTATTTTATACTTGGAGATTCAAGTATTTAATTGAATTATCTATTTTAATTGAATTATTTATTTTAATTGAAAATTATTAGAATCAAATCAAGGATAGATCATCATGAATTCATGTTGTGATATTGAAACTGAACAATTCATTGTTTGAAACCCACATTTTTAAACAAATAGCATAGATAGCTACAGTCATTTGAGAAAGCTATACAAATTATTAGACTATAATTATCAATTTGTGAAAATTTTGTTATAAATTGATGTAATAAACAATATATTATTATCAAACGAAAATCCAAATTCAAATGCTGTAAAATAAACGCATTGTTCATCAATAAACCTTGGTAATGGAATAAACATTGTTAATCACACACATTTCTTGGAGAGGAACTTCAGTTTCATTACATTGAAAAATGAATAAAATTAATTGATAATTTGTCTTATTAATTATTCATAAATAATAAGTTTTAGAAGAATTTTCAAATTTAGAAGACTATTTGAAGAATCTTCAAATTTCTGTTGATCTTTCAACTTCAATCTTAATTCTCTATAACAGATCACCATTAGCTCATTAATAGTCATAACAATTCAACCTCTAATCAACAATAATTATTGATCTCAATTGTGATCGAAGATTAAACTTTGATCTGCGTTAGCATAACTGACCGTTATTACTCTTTAACAACAATTTCTCAGACAAATTTAACATGAAATTGAGCTTAAACTAGAATTAGAGAGCAGTGTTTACATGTAACCGACCGTTAATTTTTAACTGACAATAAAACTTGACAATCTCAACATAAATTTGAGCTTCAACCCACAAGAACAGAGAACAGGTTTGTTGAATTTTCACAAGTGATTGGAGATCGAATTTGATTAGAAATAGTAGGTAGTTTTTGTATTTGAATAAATTGCATAAACCAATCAACAACAATTTTCTAGACAAACTTAACAAACCTGAGAGCTTCAACTCATATAAGAACAGATTTAAAATTCTAGAGATAGTAATTTTTGTATTTGAAAAAATTGCATAAACCAATCGGCACTTTTCAACAATGTGTTCTAGACAAACTTAACAAACTTGAGAGCTTCAACTCATATAAGAACAGATTTGAAATTTTTAGAACAGAAAACAAATGTGTAAAATTCTCACAAGAGTGATTGAAGATCAAAGATTATTTGTCTAAAAGATTTGACAAACAACAACTTTTCAAACTTAAGAACAATTTGAGCTTAAACTCATAAAAATTGGACAGGCACTTCGTTAACATATTTGCAAATTAAATTGACTTATGTTGCTTACGTGAGAATTTACTTCAAACTTTAAAACTGTCAGAATTTGTTGCATGGGAATTTTTGACGTTATTTATAACAGTTCATTATTATGATTTGATTTATTATAATATTGATGTTATTTATACCCATTTATTAGTTTGAAGTGCATATCCCACTTTTCATATACAACGCTTTCCAGCAATATATTATCTTCAAAAGCCTTCAAGGTTTATTTATTCAACCTTCCAAAATCATTCATTCTACAAATACAGTGACAATATTTCAATAATTAAATTGAATATGGTTACAATTTTTTACATCAATAATTAACTTACTGACAAGCTTAACCTTATACAGATCTTCCTCAATATTGTATAATTTATCAAATAAAGTAAACAGGGAATCTGTCATATTTATATATGTAGATACACCGTATATCATGATATTATCACAAGATACATTTTATAAGATACATTTTTTATGATTTAATTGGGTGGAAGTGTATGATTATAATGTGGAGTAGTATGGAGATAATACAATTACATATAATGTGAAGGTGTGTACAGACTTATACGCCACGAAGGCTCGTATTTCACTTGTCATTAGCTTATTATATCTGTAGAAAATACAGATATGATACGAATAACATCACTTCAATATTTCAATAGACACACATAAAGACGTACGGTGTAGTCATGTATGGTGTATGTCATTTTTATGAAACTTTATAATTAATTACAATACCTCTTTGTAATGTAGATTTTCAGTTACAAATATATTACTAGGTTTCCAAAAAACGAATTAACATGAAAATTTTCAATAATATTGAACAGCTTATTCATAACAAGTGAATAAATTCAAGAATTCCCTAGAATATTATCCTATAGTAAAAGTGAAGACTTCAATATTTGAGTTGTATGAAAATTTATGTGAATAATTCATTCATTAGTCGTGTATAAAAGAATATGAATGAATATACCTGGGCCAGCCAGGAAACTTGGAAGTTTCAACCTTCATATTATATTATGACATTTTTATAAAACATTATAATATTTTACAATACCTTTTTTTGAAACATCTCATGCGTCATATATATTATGACATTTTTATGAAACTTTATAATTAATTACAATTTCTTTTTGTAATACTTCTCATGCTTCATATTATATCATGACATTTTTATGAAACATTATAATTTATTAATATTCTTTCCTGACACTCTGATCTCCAATAGGCTGACAGTAACCTATTGACACTATAAAAGGATACTATGGTATTATTTTTCAACCAACAAATTAAGTATCCCTGATGAAAAACGTTTTTAGATAACAGTAATAACCTATTTCACTATTCCAATTTAGGAAAAGGGGATATTATTATAATATAAGTTATATGATCTTTCAGTGTATGATATTTGGATCGAAAAGATGTAAAATTATAGTTAAAATTAGCTACAACCAATGTTCTCCAATTTATTATTGGTATTCACTTATTGTAATACACAAATTACATCTATTGTTTGTGAAAATATATTCTTGAGAATTTTCCCAATTATATTTTCAGAATATTTTCATTCCTGATGATAATATTCCCAATCATATTTTCATGGAAAGTTGATTACCGTATTCTATCTTTCAAAACTTATTTAAGATGCACATAAGTAAAACCAATAGGTACCACAATTCATTAATGAAACTTTATTATCATGATCATCATAATTAATTGTAATTTTTATCAATTCCTGTTTTATGAGATTGATTCAAACATTATATTAACAACCTTATCACTCAAGCAATCTTAAAATCTTCAGTTTACAATGAAATTCAGAGCAAGATCCAAGCATAAATATTATGTTTTTCAAATATGAATAAGGGTTATAAAAAAGTGTAGAGGGAAATATGGTTTCATGTACAATATCTCTAGTGAGGCGATTCTAATTTTTAATGATGAAAATGTGTCAATATTTATCATAATTTTTCTAGTATATTGGAAAAATTGAAAACGTGATTTATCATTATATTTTACAAAACTCTTCATATAAGTATGTACATTTTGATGTATTCATAGAATCTGATGTGGATATTTATTTACAGATTGAAAAATTCTCTTCTATATGGATTTTGAGTGGAATTTATTACAATAAAACTTGTTAATGCTATATCTGATAAATCACTTACATTAAAGCTAGTTTCATATATCGTATGCAAATAGGATTTGTGCAGTGGTTATATCTATAGATTGAAAAAATGTTTACCTTAATATTATTCTATTATATTTAAAAATTGGTCTCATATCGTTCAAGCGAATTTTAAAGTTTTTACATGGCTTTTTTGAGTAGAGAAATTGAGAGGAGATTATTTACAGTATTAACTAGCCTGAGTGAATGATTATTCCTATATTATAGCAATCGTTTTATATTATTTCAGACAAATTCAATATGTTTTTCGTTAAAATTATGAATTATTTTTATAGATCAACTTTATTTTATTTGAAAAAATCTTATGCGTTAGATAATTGATTCACAGATTTCAATATAGTAGGTTTTATCAAGTGCGTGGAAGTGCGTAGATGATATTAATATTAATATCAGTTAATATTAATTGATAGCAATGATTGACAATTTTTTAAAATTTAATTAACTTTATTTTAATAATAGTTTTGAGTTTTTTGTCTTCAAATACTGGATGGCAATCAAGCTTCTCTCACCAATTGACAAAAACGTTTTTATCAGATTTACAAAAATCATTTTTCTAACAGTTCTGCACTCTCTGGAAGGATATTTAAGTCATTTTCTCTCTTGCTGGTCACATTTTTATCATTCACCTATAATGCGATTCACGTTATAAAGTCAGCATTTGATTGCTATCCTTGTCTGTCATTAGACAGAGCAGATAGCTCTATCCTTTTCAAACTCTGCACTGTTGCCAGTATGTTTGAAGGCTATGAGGAGTTTAATAAACTACCAGAGTATTTGATCTCAATAATTTTGAACTGTGTTATCATCTCCTAAATTTGGAAGAAAGAATAACACTAGGACTGCCTCAGTATTTTATCTACCAATGTTTACGTATCAGTGTTTTTTGTTTCATAAAATTATGAAAATTCATCAATAAATCATGGAAATGTATATTTTCATGGTGAATATAATGTAGGCTATATTTTTTGAATATAATTATTGATCATTATTAACAATAATCAACATTATTAATATTATATAAGATACTGGGATATCTTGAACCACAACAATCTACTATAGAAGGCGGTGGTAAGAGAAACTTGGCAAATATGCAGTCCTATCATTTGCATTGACTTCATAACGTGCACCTCGTTATAGGAAATTTTTGTGAGCCAAATTTTCAATATATATCAGCTCAAATTTAACATTTTCTCACAATTTTTCAGCTTTCTTTTTTATGTAATCAAATCTTTTATTTTCAGCTAATTAAGTTCAAATATTTAGTGAAATGATAAGATATTTTCAATTAAAAACGTTTTATAGTCACCCAGGATTACTACCGTATATGAACTCTTTCTTATTTTATCTCATATTTTATGAATCTTCAGCTATTTATTCAATTCAAATCAATAAATAGAATTAAAACAGATAAATAATTCATACCTAGCTACATTTGGACTGTTGTATAAATTAGAATTGAGACCGTTTTGGGCTTATAAGCCTGTCGTACTTTTCTGTAAGTTGTGTCATTCTGAATAATTAAATAAATAAATGAATACCCACAATGAATAATACACCATTTGTGTTTTCTCTCTCATAATGGAAGACACCAATCTGTTATTATTAAAAATTGAATAATTGATTCTGTAATCAATAAGGAGTTGAATTATTTATATCATCATATCATAATAAATAAATAAGTTGTATGACTGGTTTCATAATCTATGAGAAGTCCAATAGGTTTTTCAAGCTTCAGTGTCTTATAAGAGTGTTTCAGTGTCTAAAGTTGGGTTTACACCAAAGTTGTTGTTAACAAAATGTTAATAACTTAATCCTTATAGATTCTATTAGATTGAACGGAACTTATCATACACATGATGAACATTTATGTTTTTGTCAAGTTCCGTTCTGTATCTAATAGAATCTATAAGGATTAAGTTATTAACATTTTGTTAATAACTTTGGTGTAAACGCAGCTTTAGTTATTTTCTATAATAGGCTAGTTTATGATTTTTAATGCCTAAAATAGGTTGGAAATATATATTGAGCTCTGTTTACACCAAAGTTGTTAACAAAATGTTTATTTCTCCGTCGTTATAGATTTTATTAGATTGAACATAACTTATCATACACATGATGAACATATGTGTTTGTCAAGTTCCGTTTGATTTAATAGAATCTATAAGGACGGAGAAATAAACATTTTGTTGACAACTTTGGTGTAAACACAGCTTAATATATATTTCCAACCTATTTTAGACATTAAAAACCATAAACTATCTAAACATAGAAAATATATAAAGTACCCTTCTATTTTTTTTTAAATTATTCTCTACTAGTTTCAAAATTTATGTTATTCTCAAGTGTTCTTTTGTCGCATCTGTATAATTCGAAAAATATTACAAGGATACAGATTATTTTTTATAATTGAACGTTTAATTGTCCCTATTTTAATTCTTTACCATAAATTAGTATTCATGTTTTAAAGTACGTTTATTTGCATTATTCTGTCAAAAATTATATAATGTTCTCCACTATATGCCATGCCATTTAATTGATCAATATGTTATGAATATTATCATTTTGTTTTCGAAGCAATTCGATTGATCTATATGTTTTGAATTATTATCTTTTTGTTATTTAATCAATTTTTGTGTGTTATGATATGATATTATTTGTTAATTTGTTTAGGCTACTTCATAAATGGAAGGAGTGTGAAGTGTTGACATTAAATAAGCTCCAAAATTTGTTTTTTCTAGTGAACTTAAAAAAATTCATCTGTAGAGAATTTTTGAAGAATTTTTCATAATTCATCTGAGACTATTTTTGAACTGACTGGTTCAGTTTAAATATTGCCATCTTGTAAATAATAGCTCAAATTCAATTATATAGGCTACTAATTTCACAAAATAATCGACTATCTAGTAGAGACTAAGTGCCAGTTGCACAAGAGCCGGTTAAATTCTAACTGTGATTAATTCCAGGAGAACCATTCAGAGAAGCCGTCTTTTCAAATACTCGTGGAATTAATCACGGTTACAATTTAACCGGCTTTTGTGCGACCGGGCCTGAGAATTCTAAATGAATACACAAAATAGTAACCATAGATTAAATGATTGTAAAAAGAGATATTGAAAGAGGATTATCGTGTAATACATTATCAATCTACAAGCTTACATCTGAAATACAAATTTCTAGGACTTGTGTTAAATGGAAGATTATTGGCAGGATTGAGTCGAAAAAAGAAATTATAAAAGAAGATCTATTAATGAAATATAAGTTGATTAAGAAAATATCAATAGTAGTCATTGAAAAAGAACTATCAATAAATATAATATTAATAATTGATTGAGAAAAATTGATACGGTAGTGTAGAAGAACCCTGTTACATTTTATTGACAATTTTCTGTCAAGCTACAGCAGTAAATTATTCCTACATTGACTAAAATGTCTCGAATTTATTTAATCTGTGAGTTGTTGTCTATTGGTATGAATTGTGCTAAATATTTCAATTTTCTTAACGGAAGTGGATTATGAGAATACTGTACTGAAAATTTTAAATACTTATTTCTATTGTAATAATAACAATTATTAGTGTTATAGAAATCAAATAACCAGATTGTCAAATGCAGCTTACAAATAAATATTCTTAAAGCTAATTAATATGGTATAACTTATATAGTAGCAAGCAATCTTTACAAAATTAAGGATGGAATTGGACATCTTAGAGTATAATTTCACTAATATATAATAACTTCTTTAACATTAATTTGTGAAAAGTGACAGATCTATTCAAAAAGTGTTAGAATGTTTCAAGGATAACTAATATTGGAAGCCTCCCAACATAAATGCCTCCTTTTTATGTTTATATTATTTTTCATATTTTTATCTTTTTCATGATAGGATATAACCTTATTGAGAGAATACAAATTTATTAAAGCTGTGTTTACACCAAAGTTATTAACAAAATGCTAATAACTTAATCCTTATAGATTCTACATAACTTATCATACACATGATGAACATATGTGTTAGTCAAGTTCCATTCAATCTGATAGAATCTATAAGAAATACGTTATTAACATTTTGTTAATAACTTTGGTGTAAACCCAGCTTAACAGCGTCATAAGTGACTATGATATTAAGTCATGTTTTGGAATACCCTACATGAACAAAATTTTTTCTAGACATAATTTTGTTCTGTCATAATTATGTCAACATCATCATTCTAAGACAGGGGAATGTATTTTAATGCATATAAGTTAAGCAGTAGGTTTCAGGTTTCGTTGTTCAAAAGCCTGTTAAGTTTTAACCGTGATCAAATGCCACGGGAGCCAATCAGAGAAGCCCTCTTTTCAAAAAAGGCTTCTCAAATTGGTTCTCGTGGTATTTTATTATGATTGAAATTTAACAGGCTTTAGTGCAACCGGGCCATAAAGTTCTAAAGTATTGTAACTTGAATAATTTGAAAATGCATATCAATTGAATGTTAGGTTTTCAAAAGCATCAAGTAATTCGACTCAAATAGGTCGATAACTTGGATAATCTAAAAATGCATCTCAATATTCTCAATTGAGAGGTTTTTAAAAGCATTGAATTAATTTGACTCGAATATTTAAAATGCTCATCTGGTGGAGTGAATTGACAATGAAAATGTGGCTAAAATAGTTGAACATTTTATGCTAAAATGTAATTTTTTTTGGAATCAGTTCCTTGTTATTGCAATACACCTCACAACACTTGGGGTCTCAAATATACAACACTCATATTTATATCACAGGAAAGCAATTGTTCATAAATTTAAAACATTGATAAAATATTTGAAATTCCCACAATAATTACTTAATAATTTCATTAGTTGAAATCCATGTTTAAAATTCGTTGTTAGTGAATATATAATTGGAGTTCTGATGAGAATTGACAAATCGATTGAAATGCTTTTCAACTTGAAATGTCTTGGACTTCAAGGGAATAATTTCAACTATAAATTTACATAAAGGTAATATCAGGACGTATCACTAACCCATTATGGTATAACATTTGTAAGTAGGGATTTTATTGTGCAGTTCTGGAATATTTTGAAATGAATTTTCAAATTCTGAAATTTAAAAAAATGAGTTTTTCAACTCGCATGAATCACCTTCCCCAGGTAATTTTTGTTGGTTTATCTTCCAACTCTTCCTTGAATCACAACTGTTTAAAGAAGTCCTCACACATATTTTATGTTTTATATGATATAAACATATATATTTGAACTTTTTTCCTATTTACCTTTTCATCTGTATAAATCTACAGATCTATGTTATCCTTCATTCACAACCATCAAGTTAAATACTTTCAGAAGCTCAGTGAATTTACTCTTATGACATCATCTTTCGAACTGAGCATCCTAAATTCTAATAAAGTTATGGAAATTCTGACATATTATCAGCAAGAATCTCTTTGTTATGATTACCCACTCAATCTATACCACCTAATAATAATTAGAAAAATCAATATTTTCAATTTGGAATTCCTTCACATTTTGAATGACCAAAAAATTTCAAGAGTTCTATCTTTTAAACAAATTGTTTCATGTAAATTCATGTTGATTCCATCATAGTCTCCAATAGAATCTTATCAGAGTCTTGAAATCTTCTTGTACTGTTCCACCACAGAGCGGAAGCATTGTCAATTATTTCTCACTGCCTGGGAGACAACTAACAGTCACACACCGTCTAATCAGAAGACAACACACTCTTCTACAAGTTGACAATTATTACTGTGTACAATCATAACTGTCAACTTTTATCTCTTGAATGTGCTGTTATTCTTAAATTATTTAATGGAATATGTCGATAGGTAGCCTAGATCTATCCCTCCATCTCAACTCCAGAAAGTAGCAAAACATTCCAAAATTCACATCTTTCACCGTAGTTTACAATAATTTTGAGGATTTTTCACTATCCATTGTAGTTGCAAGTAGATAGCAGTTCCCATCAATATACTGATTTAGCAATTCTAAACATTTCAAGTTCACCCATCATAATTAAATTGCCCCAGCATGATTCATCTACGGACATTGTAGCTTATATCGTTTTCTAGTTTATTAACCTCAACAACTCGTCGAATTAGAATCCTCTCGATTCCAATTAAAGTTTAATTAACTCTTATTCGTCCATGATTATTCTATGGTCATAGTCATATTACATATCACCCAATTGAATTGAGAATCTTGAAATTCTCATTTTTATTTCACTTCAAATTCCTCCAATCATAGCCTACTCTATGGTCATAGTCTTAACACTCAGGTCATTATCGTCATCACCTCATTAGAAAGAAAATCTTGAATTTTCCAATTTTTAATCCAAGTTTAACACCAAGTTAAGTCTTCCCATTTTTAATTCAAGTTTGAATTCCTCTACGCTCATTCTATGGGCATAGTCTGTCATTTCAGTTGATTACCAACATATCTCACTATTATTTAATTTAATTCACATTCATAATTTAATAGTAAATTATATTTACTTTTACATTTAATAAGTTGAATTTGATTCCACATTTGTCTGTCATCCTAACCACTCATTCATCCAGCAATTCCTGGTGAACAAAAGATTTCCCATTTAAAATTCAAGTTTTATTAGTCTACATTTCAAATTCCTTTATCCTTACGGTTATCCCAGTTAATCACCCACATCAAATAATTGTATTCACATCACCTCACCATTACTAGATTTAATTCTCATTTATGATTCAACGTTAGTTACATTTTAAATCGGATATTACCCTACCTGCCTATCCACTTATCCGATTGTAGACACTACCTTACCATACCTGGCAAACACAAGCTTAAATATTGCTCTAAGCTTACTCTACGGCCATATAGACTGTCATTCCAGTCTATTACCAACATAGCCAACAACAATTCAAGTCTATATCCACATTTTAAATCGTTTATCACCTACTTATCCTTCCGATTGTAATATTTAGTCCATAACAGTTCCCTTGTAAGTTGTAATTATTTGATATTTTTAATAAACGTTTACTTGTCTTAAAATAGAAATCAATTTGATTTGATTTGAATCGCATTCTAAATTGTCTATTACCCTTCTACATATCCCTCCGATACCTGGTAAATACTAGCTTAAATTATTACTTCAAGCTTATTCAATGATCATAGTCTGTAATTCCATATATTACCAATATCTCCTCATTGAATTCAAGTTTAGTTTCCACATTTCAATTTGTCTATTACTCTACCTACCCACCCCAGATTGATCGGGATGGGATTGATTGGGTGAATCCACCCTACCTACCACCTTACCACCCCAGTCTCTCTATCCACATCTTATTCGTTTAAGCTTATTTATGATCATAGTCTGTCATTCCAGTATATAACCAACATCACCTCAATACATGGGAATCTTCAACTGTACCACCTTTAATTTAATATAATTAAATTTTAAATCGTCTATCACTATCATCTCACCTACTTATCCATCCGATTAAAGTACTTAGTCGACAAGAATTTTTATCAACATCACCTCATTACATTGAGAATCTTCAACTGTACCACCTTTAATTTAAGTATAATTAAATTACAAATCGTCTATCATCTCACATATCCATCCGGTTGTAATACCTAGTCGACAGTAGTTCCCGTGTATCCGATCCAGGCGTCCCATCCGAAAGCGTCTCCTTGTTGAACCTATCCATCGCTCTGCACTCCTCCTCTCCCTTCTCCGAGAACTCCTCCTCCAGAATCCGCTCCAGATCTGAGCGCGGCGTGGAAGCGGATAGGGGAGGAGGGGATCGCAAAGTAGGACTGAAGTGCACAGGTGTCAGCCCCTCCATTTCCGGCTTGAAGGCGTCGAAAGGCTCCGCCACTTCCTTCCGCGGACTAGCTTCCCGTTTGGTTGTCATACAACCGGTTTCCACGTCGCGTACTAACCGATGACCGGATTTGGAGCGGGTGAGCTGACGGGAGACATACTCCGTCAAGTCTTCCTCTTCCTTCTGCGCGATAATCTTGTTCAAGATTATCAAAAACACACCAATTGCCAACGCTGTCACCCCTGCAATCACCAACTCATTGAACCAAGTCCCTTTCGGGGGTTTGCCCCACTCGTTTTTATCCTCAGGGATCAACCCCGAACCCACCAAAAAACTCCCCAAAACCAAAAAAACCACCCCAACGTGTAACATCCCATACTGGACACAACCTTATCCTGGGGAACGACATGCTGATGGCGTCTCCGTTGATTCCCGTGACTTGAGTGGCCGATGATCCAAGCTGCCGATACTGTTCCGTGGGCTGGCACATGATGAGCGCGACTCGCCGAGTCCGCTCTCGGTCGACTGCGAACTGAATCGTCGGTCGCGCGCGCGTTTTTGCTCCTCACGACGTTTGCGCTGTCGCTTGATAGCGAGCGCTGAATGGAGGCCCATTGAATGCATTCTGAAAAACCAAAACAAATAGGTTTTAGTACCCTGGAATTTAGTAAAAACCATAGAGAAACGATATCATAAGTCTATATCTATTCATTTATACAATAAGTACATTATCAAAATGATATGAGAGGAAAAGTAAGGTAACCTTGTGCTATTCCTCTCACAAATTTAGATAACACATAGTCAAAAATAGGTTAAATTGGCCAACCTCAATGTACCTTTTTGAGATTTCCACTGAAGATAGACTGACAATTTTTTTTAAATGAAAGAATGCATCTTTATCTTTAATCTGATGAAAGGAATTTACTCTAAAATCATTTTTTCTCTGAATACAATTTTTTAGAAAAATTGCATGCGATTCCTGAGAAAAATAGTTATTTGTGCAACTAGTGCGCAAAGTGACAGTTTGCTGCACTGAAAGAAACGTTTACGCACGAGCCGTAGGCGAGTGCAGAATGATGGTTTCTTGAGTGCAGCAAACGAACTTTGCTCACGTATTTCACATTAATTTTTTCCTACAGTTACCATTGAATATGAAAAGTGGGTAATTATGGGTAAAATTCCCTGAAATCCATCAAATGTTTTCTGTGTAATTTTATTATCAATAAAAACCTATATTTATTTAAAATTGAATAATAATAATTGAATTATAATGATTAGAAATTCAATTGAAAAATTTATCTGACTGCCTGAAGGGGGTTTATCTTATGTAAGCATTGAAATGACTATAATCAAGGCACATAATGGCAAGGCAACGCTGTTCTCCACTGCCATTATAACGTGGGTCTTACTATGAGTATTACCAATTAATTTTGATTTTGCTGCACTAGTGCTCCATATAACCTACTAACTATTTTGCATTGTCATGCTGCAAATCTGGAGTACGCAAAGTACTCACTTTGCGCACTAGTACGGAAAAGTGAAGTCTCTTTGCGGCCTGCAATCAGTGCAGAATGTCACTTTTCAAGGTATCTGTAGGAAAAATATATTTTCCATATAAATGTTCCTTTTTTGAGACTTCTGTTAAAAATAGAGCTTTGAAATTATGCAGACATGTACAATAGGCATGACTCTAAAAAGTGATGGAGGCGATTTATCATATTTTCAATATTGACGATAAATACATTGAAATAATTGGAAAAAATACATTTGTCTAAAAAATGTATTTAGAGAAAAAATGATTCTAGAGTAAATTCCTTCCATCAGATTGAAGATAAAGATGCATTCTTTCATTTAAAAAAAATTGTCAGTCTATCTTCAGTGGAAATCTCAAAAAGGTACATTGAAGTTGGCCAATTTAACATTGGTGGTATAGGCCCTTCCGACTCCCCTTAATCTCCTTTTTCTTTTCCTTCTCCAGTATCATAGAGAAAATATAGTTAGATGAGATATCTCATGGTATATAGGTCGTTTACGTTCCAAATTTCAAGCAGATGTTTTGTTATCTCAAGCCGATTACTGTCAACTACTGTCGATTATCCCTGTTTTGACTAGGTGGGAGTGTGGCAACAGTACACTATGAGTAGAGAGAATATGGGCCCGTTTCCGAGCTCGTGATTTAGCTGAGTCCTAGACTTTAAACAGCTGGAGTTAGAAAATTGGTTTCCGAAACGGGGCGTAGTCGCAGTCATTGTCATAGTCACGTTTAAATTAAATTTCGAAAAACTAGAGAATTGAACACAAAATAAAATAAAGAGAAAATAGTGTAAAGTTTCAGCTTTTTTGAATTATTTAGAAATGTCTAATTTCGTCAAAGAAAAATGTTTCAAATTATAGAAATGGGAAAATAAAAACTACGACTACTGTCATAAAAGCTGCGACTAAAAGCTGCCCCGTTTTGGAAAGCCAATTTTCTGACTCCAGCTGTTTAAAGTCTAGGACTAAGCTAAATCCCGAGCTCGGGAAACCGGCCCTATATAGTCCTATAGTGAGGTCCACGTTATAATGACAGTATTTGATCAACTTGGGTTTTGCTATATTTGTCTATCATTCGACAAAGCCGTGGTACTATCATTTTCTAGGTCCACAACAATGCCAAGTATGTTTTTGACAGTGTAGAAATATAATTAATCAATGCAGAGAATCGGCATCGCTATTCTCCTATCTTTATCCACTGTCATTATAACGTGGACCTCACTATAGTATTTGGTCACTGTAAGTATGAGAGACTACCAGCGTCACATAGCTTCACCAAAAACAACTACAGTACTTGGACTATCAGCTTGAGTTAACAGTGAAATTTGAAACATGAACGTCCTGTATACCATGGGATGAGATATCTTCTTATGCTATATTTCCTCTATGGTATTAGTTTGAAGAAGAAAAACATTGATTTGAAAAAAAGAGAAATATTTTATTGTTGATAGAAGAGTCCTTGCATTGATTACAAGAGTGTAAGTTATCTCAGGAGTGTTCTCCTATAGTGAGGTCCACGTTATAATGACAGTATTTGATCAACTTTGGTTTTGATATGCTTGTCTATCATTCGACAAGCCGCACTATCCTTTCAAGGTCCACAACGATGCCAATTATGTTTTGACAGTGTAGGAATATATTAATCAATTCAGAGAATCGGCATCGCTATTTTTCTATCTTTATTCACTGCCATTATAACGTGGACCTCACTATATTCTCAAGTGAGGAATATCTAATGCCTGCGCCACGCTCTCGTCAAGTCGCTTGCCACAAGCACGCAATGCTTGACGAAAGTGTGGATGAGATATACTCTTGTAGATGCTCGGCTCGCCATCGCCACTCGCCTACGCTCGTCTTGTCTCGATAAAAATTGGAGTGATGGCAAGCGGCAAGTGAAGGCGAGCGCTGGAATAGTAGGCATCCACACTCTCACGCTTGTCGTCATGTGTACGCACTTGGCAAGAGTGTGGCACTGGCATTACAAAATCTATTTCCCAAATAGGAACACTTATCATTATCCAATAATGATATAAGCTAAAATAAAAATTCTAGTATCCTTTTTGAAATATTTAAAATAGGGTACTAAGATTTTTATTTTTTTCTATTTCTATAAAATGTAGCCCTATACAGAAAAGAGATAAATGATATAAACTGAGTTTGTTAGAAAGAAACACAATGATAATTGAAATAATATACAGAGTGATTCAAAAACACACTAAGGCTTTGAGAGCATTTTTTAATATTAATTGAATGAATAGACAGACTATAATAGTGATCGATAATATTATTGTTCCTATTATAATAGTCATAATATTATGATATTGGACATAAAAGTGACTCTCTTAAGGACAAAATATCAAGTGATCACTATTTTTATACGGTTTCAGCCTTTGTTTAACAATTTAACTAGATTCTTGCAATGTTAGATTGAAACTAGATTCTTGTTCTTGATACATTTATGAGAGTGAGCGTTATATAACCCATTATGAGATTCAGCGTTATAAAACCCATTCCAGTTCAGATTTATAATGAGAGTGATTATTTTATATATCACTGATTCTAGCCTTCAAATCAAAGTGATTATAACAATTCTTTCAGTCGTCAAATAAAAATAATCTTGTTTCTTTTTGGAAATAAATTTAGTTCAATCATATGAATAGTCACGATTATCTTGAGTCAATTAAAGCTGGGGTTTACACCAAAGTTATTGAAAAAATGTTAATAACTTAATCCTTATGGAATCTATCAGATTGAATGGAACTTGACGAACACATATGTTCATCATGTGTATGATAAGATATGTTCAATCTAATAGAATCTAAAAATTAACATTTTGTTATTAACTTTGGTGTAAACGCAGCTTTATTCTCATCAATGACAGTTGCTTCAATTGTATAGGCCTATATCATTGAATCATATTATTCACCATTTAATTTACTATTGTTAGAAATAACATATCACTTTTGAACAAATCATCTTTAACTTCACTTCTCAAAAACAATCGAGTTTATCTTGAGGTAGGCTACATAATGAACCTACTTACATGAATATTCACCCACATAAGGATAAATAGGAACTTAAGAACGATTCATTGATAACAGTTATAGGTATCTCAAGATAACCCTATTTCCTAATCAAACTAACTTAACTATGATGTTGTGATAAAATATTTTGAAAAAAGGGTACTGAGATTTTTATTTTCTATATATTTAACTCAAGTAAACTTAATAAATAAGAAGCTCAACTTACTTGAATGATTATGATGCAAAGTCCTTCGAACAAGAAAGTAATCCAACGCTGACTAAATTTCACTGAAGGCGTCCCTCAGTCAGTCTGAATGCTCACATTTAAAACACTGGTTTTTGAAATGTCACATTTCACCAGCTCTTGATCAATTAAAGGCTATTCACACAATTTTCAGCCATTTCTCCTGAATTGTTCGTCACTTTCTAAAAACGGAGAAATTGAGGTGAAGTGTGAGTCATAACAGAATTACCTCAATACGGGGAAATGGGGAAAATTTTAAGGTGAGTAATAACAGAATTACCTCAATTCGGGGAAATAGGGAAAATTGAAAGGTGAGTAATAACAGAATTACCTCAATATGGGGAAATAAGAAAAATTTTTGGGTGAGTCATAACAGAATTACCTCGATACCAGAAAATAAGCGAAATTTCAGGGAGAGTCATAACAGAATTACCTCAATACGGCAAAATATGGAAAATTGAAGGATGATCTATATTCGGAACAGAATTACCTCAATATGGGGAAATAGGGAAAATTGTAGGGTGAGTCATAGATATATTCACCTCAAAAGGGAAAAATAAGGAGAATTATTAGATGTGTCATAAGCCCATAACATAGAGAAAAGATAGCATAAGAAGATATCCAATGGAATAGGTCATTTATGATCCAAATTGCGAGCCGATTCCTTGTAAACTCAAGCCATTTACTGTCGACCACTGTCTATTATAATTACTGTTTTGTTGGCACTGTATATTAAGAGACTATCAGTGTCACATAGCTTCACGAAAAATAACTTATAGGACTATATTATAGAGTTAATAGTGTAAGTTGGAACATAAACACCCTATACCATGGGATATTTTCTTGTACTATCTTTTCTCCATGGTCATAACAAAATTGCCTCGGCTTGAATAATCGTCTTAAATAATAGTTTAATTATTAATTTAAGTTTAATAGTAATTATTAATTAAAATTCCCTCGATCCTTATCAATGTTGGTTCATTTTTATAGTGATATATTCATGTTATGAAGTCAGTAGAATTGATACGGGAACATTGTTGCCATTTTTCGCTTTCCACAGCCTTCTTACCGACTTCGTATACAGCTGTGATTCAAGTCTAATCTTAGCTAGATAGTACTTCGATTTCTTCCTTCCTGTTATTTTACTTTCAAATATTTTGATCTTGACCTCTCCTGTCAAATCATTTTCTTCCTCTGTTTTCTGTTTTAGTTTCTTTATTAGTTTCTTCCTTAGTTTCTTTATTTTTGTGTTCACTGGTTTTCAAATTGTATATTCTCTCATTCTTTTCCATATTATCCGAATGGTTCTGTTAGTTACCAAGTTTCTCTTAATTTGTTGTTGTTTAACGGTTCTCATGACCATATTTGGAATACTTGGGCGTGTCTAGTCGCTCGGCCAATGGCAGTAGAGCTCAACGTTCATTATTTGACAGCTGATAGCCAATCGTAGGGCTTCACTCACACTATACCATATTCTGCTGCTTAATGTTCAGTAGATTAATAATGATGTAATGAATGAAAGTATTCTATAAAGTTGTTCAAATAAATGAGTCGTTTCGACAATATCAAATAGTTTTCATTTAATGAAGATGATGAAATCTTTATGAACAATGTAAATATAAATCAAAATACAGTAATAATGGAATCTTCCTTCAATGTATCTTCTATCTTTCGATCTCAACGCATCTTCTGATGATAAATGGATAATTGTAATAATTTATTTCTATAAGAATATAAAGGTAGAATGATAAGAAGATATTTGTGATTCATTCAAGGATTTAGAGAAAGAGATTGAGGAAGAAGGACAGTGCGGGAGAGGAGGAAAGGTAGAGAAGTATAGTAGAACGAGAAATTTTGCTTTGTTAAAAGATGATTGAAATTAGGATTTTTATTAACCTTGAAAGTACTAAACTGTATTATCAAAATGAAATGACTAGATCATGACATGGCTGAATGATCCTAACTTATAAGAGAAAATAGTAGAGAAAGAAAATTTTAGTCATGTTTATCTATAGCATGGTTTACAGGTCATGGAAGAATTCGAATGAGTTGCATGTTCTACATAAATTAGTGGACTACTTGTGAGAATGGGAGAATTAGATAGAATTTCAAATACAGAAGTTAGAAAATGATAGAATATAGGCTAATGTATGTAAGAAGAAGTGATAGAGAGAGAGGGATAATGAATAATAAGATCGATTAGTAGACTATGACTATCATGTCGAGAAGTGAACGATTACATCATGGAAGAGAGAAATGTAGTTGAAAGCTGTGGGTACAGTGAAGTTGAAAGCTAGAAAAAGAGAAATGATCGAGAAGAGAAAGGTTAGTGAGAGAAAAGCGTGGAGAGAGAGAGAGAGAGAGAGAAAGAGCGAGAAGAATTTGATGAGGAAAAAATAGCAAAAAAAACAACAACAAGAGAAAGAAGATGGAGAAGAAGAGGAAGAGGAAGAAGAAGAGGGACAAGAAGAGAAGAAGAAGAAGAGAGGAAGAAGAAGAGGGACAAGAGAAGAAGAAGAAGAAGAAGAAGAAGAAGAAGAAGAAGAAGAAAAGAAGGGGGAGAAGAAGAAGAAGAAAAGAAGGGGGAGAAGAAGAGAAGAAGTGGAAGAAGAAAAAGGAGAGAAGAACAAGAAGTTGAAGCTCCTGTTATAACAGCATAATAGCGAAGAAAGAAATTTATATTGAATGAAAAAGACTAAGAAATTATAAAAAAAGAAAGAAAGAAATTCTTTACGAATGTGAATAGAAAATGCATACACGACGTCACCAACTACAGTATTCTCAAAGCATGCAAGCTTTGCATACAAATTATTGGTTGAGTAGGTGAAAGAAAAATATAGGGAGAAGTAGTTGACAAAGAAGTGGGGGGAGGTGGAAGGAGTGGTGAAGGAGGGAAGAGAGTGATGATGATGATGATGATGATGATGATGATGATGATGATGATGATGATGATGATGATGATGATGATGATGATGGAGATGAAGAAGAAGAAGAAGAAGTAAAAAAAAGAAGAAGAAGAATGAGAAGAAGAAGAAGAAGAAGAAGAGAAGAAAAGAAGAAGAAGAAGAAGAAGAAGAAGAAGAAGAAGAAGAAGAAGAAGACTATATTGAGAAGTAGTGGGGAAATAGCGAGTAATTTTCATGTCTCGAACAGTAATAAGACTAGTATTGAGCTGTATATGAAGAAATTTAGCAATTTGGAAAGGAATGCATGAACTGTGAATAACTAGAATTTCAAAGCATGCCAACGGGTTGTTCTGTGGAAGGAACAAGTGTGTTGGGGGAAGAAGGAATGTGTTGGGAGAATAAATTAAAAGAAAATCGGTTAAAGGAGGAAGAGGAAAGGAGGAAGAAAGGAGAAAGAAATAATCCAGTAAGAGGAAAAAGTCAGGTATTGTTGAAAGGAAAGTGGGAACGAAAGCAAAGTCTAGAGGGGATGTGGTAAATAGACTGAAAGAGGATAGGGGAGAGAGATTAGATTATATTGGACGAGTGTGGTGGTAGAAAAAGGAATGTGTTGAGAGAATAAGTAATGAAGGATGACATTAGATTGAGGAAATGAGGAGTAGAAGTGGCAAATAAGAGGAGGTAGTCAAAAGAAATCAGGAATTAATAGAAGTTAAGTGGAAATAAAATCAAAGTCAAGGAGGGACTGAAAAGAAATCAGGAATTAATAGAAGTTAAGTGGAAATAGAATCAAAGTCAAGGAGGGACTCAAAAGAGATCAGAATTAATAGAAGTTAAGTGGAAATAGAATCGAATTCAAGGAGGGACTGAAAATAAATCAGGAATTAATAGAAGTTAAGTGGACATGGAATCAAAGTCAAGGAGGGACTCAGAAGAAATCAGGAATTAATAGAAGTTAAGTGGACATGGAATCAAAGTCAAGGAGGGACTCAAAAGAAATCAGGATTTAATAGAAGTTAAGTAGAAATGGAATCTAAGTTAAGGAGGGACTCATAGAAATCAGGAATTAAGTTAAATGGAAACAGAAGCAAAGTCTAAGAGGAATGTGATAAATAAACAGAGAGAGGACACGTGAGTGAGAGAAAGTGAGTGAATGAGAGATTGATTATATTCCTTTATTAAGGCATAGTTAGGACTTCAGATCCTCTCTGCCAAACAACCCTTTACCATGAAAAAATTACATTGGGAAAAAATCCTGAAGAAGGAGAGATGAGAGAGAGAAACAGGAGAAGAGAGGGATAACAAGAGATAGGAGAGAGAAAGAGAAAGTGAAAGATTTAGGTGAGGAGGAAGTGACATAGTGGGAAAGTAAGAAAGAAGAAAATAGTGGAAAGGGTGTCAAGAGAGACGAGTGAGTTAGAAAGAGATAAAGAGGAATAGAGAGAGAGAGAGAGAGAGAGAGAGAGAGAGAGAGAGAGAGAGAGAGAGAGAGAGAGAGAGGAGAGGAGAGAGAGAGAGAGAAAATGAGAGAGATAGAAAGGAGCCAGTAATTGTGGTAAAGAGAGAATGAGAGAGAAGAAAAAATAATGATAAGGGAATCAAGAGAGACGAGAGAGTTTGAGAGTGAGAAAGTCAGCAATGGAGTGGAAGAGTAACATGAAGAGAGAGAGCAAGTAGAAGGTATTTGATATTTATTCAATTTGTCTTACATTGCCAGGTTTGACAAGATCTATGGCAAACACTTATAAAATTAAACAAAACGAACAAAAAATAACACTTCTAAATTTAAATACAATACATAGTGAAAATGAAAATCTGGTGTGGCGCACTCACACAACTTTCCTTGCCGTTATGAAAATTGATCACCTGACGCTAGTGTACCCGCGCATCTCAAGTCTACTATTCAAAGATTTGAGCCAGCTGGTGACAGGGAAATAACGCTGGAGACACACATCAGGTCTGCTATCTCTTCATAGTGAATGATTCAATAGAATCAACAATAATTTGCAATTGAATAATCACATTTTCTCGAATTTAAAGCTTATTCTCAATTTTAGGTGAAAATGTTACTGAACATTAATTGTAGAGATTTTCATGCTCAATCTGCTCCACTAGACTTTTTTTGTTTCAATTGTATCTGAAGCCTGATAATTGGGTATCTATCTGCATTGATGGGCGGAGCTCCTGAAATTTTTACAGATATGATTGGGACTTGTGGCAGTTGATAGAGCTTATCGATGACTATTTTAGGTATGAATTTGATCAAAATCGTTGGAGCCGTTTTCGAGAAAATCACGAAAAACCCTGTTTTTGACAACATTTTCGCCATTTTAGCCGCCATCTTGAATTGCATTTGATCGAAATTGTTCGTGTCGAATCCTTATAGTGAAAGGACCTTAAGTTCCAAATTTCAAGTCATTCCGTTAATTGGGAGATGAGATATCGTGTACACAGACGCACATACACTCATACAACACACACACACACACACACACACACACACACACACACCACACACACACACACACACCACACACACCCACATACAGACCAATACCCAAAACCAGTTTTTTGACTCAGGGACCTTGAAACGTATAGAAATTTAGAAATTGGGGTACCTAATTATTTTGGAAAGCAATACTTTCCTTACCTATGGTAATAGGACAAGGAAAGTAAAAATATTAGTGGAAATTAATACAATTGATGAAAATAATCTAGGCTAATTTATTGGATGGGCAGAATTCACAGGGAAGTGGAAATTTGAAAGGTACAAGTGGGAGGATTTTAAGGCTTGGTGAGGGGTAAAGATGTAGAATATGGAGGATTATGGATATAAAGGAACCCTGATTTTCGGTGGGGATCTACCACTCTAGCACCTTGGGTTGTTGGGAAGAGAGAGAGAGAGAGAGAGAGAGAGAGAGAGAGAGCGAGAGAGAGAGAGTGTAAGAGAAAGAAAAAGTGAGAGAGGAAAAGGGAGTGGTGAGGGAGTCAAGAGAGACGAGAAAGCTTGAGAGAGAGAGAGAGTGAGTCATCAGGACGGAAGGGTGGTGAGGAAGAGAAGGAATAAGAGAGAGAAGAGCAAGTAGAAGAGGGAGTGAGTGAGGGTGGAGAAGGGAGTGGAGAGGGAGTCAAGAGAGACTAATGAGTGAGAGTGAGTAAGAGAGAGAAAGAGAGGGAGAAGAAAATGTCTGAGTTAGAATAGAAAAGTTGATAAAAGAAACAACATGCAAATTGCAAATAGCCGACCTTCACCTGTATTGTATGCACTAAAAATAAATAAAAAGTATATCCGAATGCTAACAACTGTTTGGAATTACATTCCTTACAAGAAGTAGCACAATCCACCCCACCCACATACATTCTCTATATAGTGAAGTCCACGTTATAATGGCATTAGTATTTGATCTACATTGGGGTTGCTATGTTTGTCTTTCATTCTACGAAGCAGATACCACTATCCTTCTCTAGCACCACAACTTTGCCAGATCGCTTTCAACAATGTACAAATATAATTAATATTGATGAATATTCAATTTCAATTATGAAATTGTATTATATAATCATTGATAAGTATTTTTTCGTGACGAATAAAATATAACTGATCATTGAATCATGAATGAACAATGTAGAAATATAATAAACTAGTAGTTCTATGAACAGTAGACCTCACGCAGTATTCTCATCCACAATTACCTGATTGAAACTATAGACCTTATGGAAATACAGCAATAGACTGGCTTCTCCACACATCTGTGTAATCACTTGTCAGCTGATTTATGATGATTAATTCTATAGTATGATTTTTACTCTATATTGGCGTATGAAGGAGGCTCCTTTATCCTTTTATATTATCCTTGAAATGCAAAATTTCCAAAAACCTTGTATAAACGTAGACGCGCAATTAAAAAAGGAACATACCTGTCAAATTTCATGAAAATCTATTACCGTGTTTCGCCGTAAATGCGCATTATATAAACATATAGCCTAAACATATAAATATATAAACATAAAATATGAACATTTAAACATTCAAACATTTGAACATTAAGAGAAATGCCAAAGCGTCGACTTGAATCTTAGACCTCACTTCGCTCGGTCAATTAATTATCAACAGAATATTCGTACTTAAATTATGAAATATTGTATTATACAGAGTGACTCATATGTATGGGAACTTTAAGGCTGTGCAAAGGGTAAAAATTAACATTATACTGGTGATATTTTTATAAGTTTTTAGATTTGAATATCATCAAGCTATCAAAATTGAAAAGATTTCTCAGGGAAACATTTTTTTTCCGATCATTACTTTTTGAGATAAGAGCGCCTAAAGTTTACATTTTTGGGACAGAAATTTCAAATTCGATTAGAGATTAATCAATGTGATTTAGAGGATAAATGTTTCATGGTATTAGTGATTGATTAAAACAAAATTTGTTGGAAATATGAATTTTTGAGAAAGTTATTCATTTTACCAAAAATAACTCAACTGAAAGTTATTTTTGGTCATTTTTAGTAAATTGAATAACTTTCTGGAAAATTGATATTTCCGAAAATTTTTTGTTTTATTCAATTGAAAGTACCATGGATAATTTATTCTTCAAATCTCATTGATTATTCTCTTACCGGATTTGAAATGTTCTGTCCCAAAAATTTAAACTTTAGGCGCTCATATCTCAGAAAGTAATGATCGGAAAAAAATGTTTACCTGAGAAAACTTTTTCATTTCAATAGCTTGATGATATACAAATCGAAAAACTTTGAAAAATATCACCAGTAGAGAGTTTATTTTCAGCCTTTGCACAGCCTTAAAAAGTTAAAGAGTGTGACTGTAACTTTCAGGAAAAGTTATTGGTCAAATACTCTACCTTTTGACGTACAACTGGATTTCAACACCTCATAGGCTAAGTGGGTGACTTAGGGTTTGTAAGACGAATATTTTGAACGTAGACACCCATTGTATGGTACAACATTTTAAAGGTATTATCAAAACAAGAAAGATGGCATCAATAAAAAAGTTCTATGATACTTGTATCCAAAATGGCGGCTGATTGAAGTTTTAGTTTTTAAAGAAATGAGGGGTTGCAACTCAAATATTTTAAACGTGAACACCCATTGTGTGGTACATCATTTTAAATTCCTTCTCAAAACTAGAAAGATGAAATCAATTGACATGATCTATGATACTTTCATCCAAAATGGCGGCTGATTGAAGTTTGAGTTCGTAAAGAAATAAATGATAAATTTTAATCAACCGCCATTTTGGATAAAAGTATCATAGAACATTTTCATTAATGTCATCTTTCTTGTTTTAAAAAGGCCTTTAAAATGATGTATCACAAAATGGGTGTTCACATTTAAAATATTCGAGTTACAACCCCTCATTTCTTTAAAAACTAAGACTTCGATCAGCCGCCATTTTTGATACAAGTATCATATAACATTTTTGTAGATGCCAAATTTCTTGGTTCAAAAAGGCTTTTGAAATGATGTACCACACAATGGGTGTTTACATTTAAAATATTCGAGTTACAACCCCCAAGTCACCCCCTTATGAGGGGTTAAAATTTAGTTGTTCGTCAAAATGTATTTGATCAATAACTTATTCTGGAAGTTACAGTATTTTATCTACAACAGTCTCCAACTTATTGAGGGTTCCCATACATATGACTCTCTCTGTATAAGCATAGAGAAACAATAGCATAAGTAGATATCCCATGGGCGTTTATGTCGCAACTTTTACTGTTGTCTCAAGCCGATTACTGTCGATTGTTGTCGATTTTTACTGTTTTGACTGGGTAAGATTGTATGAGCGGTACAATATGAGAGACTACCATCGTCATAAAGCTTCACGGGAAAGAACTACGCGTATTTTATGTAAGGGATTTGATGTAAATCTCACTTTAGGTGTCTCTCCTTCCCCTGCATACCCTTTTAGGTGCCTTTCAGACCACTCCACAGTCTCCTAAGCCCTTCTGGTGTTTCTCTCAACCCTTTTGGAGTCTCTCATATCCCTTCAGGGTCCCCCAGACCCCCGGGGTCCTCGAAACCCCACCTTCTGTCTCCGATAAGGTCAACACTCCATAAGTGCGCTCTTGACAGAGAGTCAGGGACTGTGACTTAGCTTGCACTTCATTGAGAAGTGCACTTCATTCGAAAAGTATTGCACTTCATTGTGGCTTCCTTCCCGTGTACTTATTGACTGCGTATATATGTTTGGGAAAGAGACTTTGAGAAGGATACTTCGAAAATCTCAATATTATTCAAGATATGTACGTAAAATTTACCACAACACACATTTTTATCCTATTATATTAATCGAGAAATTTCTGTATATATTTTATACAGAAAATATATCTGGTTATTGGTTATTTTTATATCTGGCTATTCATATGGTTGAATGAAAAAGACTAAGAAATTGTCAAAAACCACAGATTTATTGATACTTAGAAAGACCGGTTTTGGTTATTACACCATTGTCAATCTCTATCTATTTATCTATTTATTTATATTTTTCACAAAGAAACACTGATTGGGAGAGAAAAACTGAGGATATTCCTTGTACTATTTCTCACCCAAATTAAGATAACATTTTAAAAGTCCAAATAAGATTATGATTTCACTTTACTAAAATTTAACTCATTTCATTCAATCTCTGATATGCATTTGATTATCATCTAGGTTTATCAGAGATTGACAATGGTGTAATAACCGAAACCAGTCTTTCTAAGTATCAATAAATCTGTGGTTTTTGACAATTTCTTAGTCTTTTTCATTCAATATGAATAATTACCACAATATCAACTTCTCAACTACACTAAAATGTATATGGTTATTTATGTTCAACGGATCTCGAAAACGGCTCTAACGATTTTCACGAAATTTGGAACATAGTAAGTTTATGATATAAAACTTCGATTGCACTAGATCTCATCCCTGGGAAAACTTGCTGAAGGACATAAAAAGGATAATCCATCCTTGGAGATGATAATTTCGTTGTCTGTCGATAACAGAAGATGCGTGTGCCTGTATGGGAGATCAGCTGTATAATTATATTATTAATCAGCTTACCGTATCTCTCGAGAAATAATATATTATGATTTAGAAATTTTAATAGACTTGATAAAAATAATCTGATTTGTTGACAAGACATGGTAAATAAATTAGAGTATAATATTATAATTTTCAAAGTTAATCATTATTTTACAGTTTTAAGTGTTTAGTGAGTGTTTTTTTGTTATTCAATTTGGTTTGCAAACAATATAAATAGAACTTTTCTGCTTTCAAAAATGTTTGGACTGAAAATTTGACCTGAATTCAAGTATATGGAACATAACTTACTTTTTGGAATATTAGTGTATAAATCAAAACTCGGGGAAGAATCAGTTTCGGGCTGTGCCTGTCAGTCCTTCCCCAATCATTTTAAAGAATTGAGTTCTGTTTATCAATAAATAAATAACGAGTGAAGCTCGGTGCCCCGATATTCATTTGTTATACACATATCTTGTAATAGACTTGCGGCTTGCACGTTATGTGATCATTGATTTGTAACATAGGTGAATTCTCAGGTAATTTCTGATAACTACATTTCAAATAGGTATGTGATTCTATGTGCCGGTTGCACAACAGTCGGTCAAATTTTAATCGTGATTAATTCCACGAGAGCCAATCAGAAAAGCCGTCTTATCAAGAAGGCCTTCTCTGGTTAGTTCTCGTGAAACTAATCACGGTTAAAATTTAACCGGCTGTTGTTTAACCGGGCCTATATGTGTTATTCGCCAGTTTGATAAGTATGCAAGGCATATTGAGCATGATTTGATTATATTTTTATGAAAAATATATAAAAATTGAGTAGAGACGCTTATATAAGAAGAGTCAATGTAATAATATTTAAAAGTCGTTGAGAGTGTGAGAACGGCACAGTATGACAGACTACCAGCGTCACATAGCGTCACCAAAAACAACTACTAGGACTATCGGCTTGAGTTAACACTGTTAACACGTTAACAGTGACATTTGAAACATAAACGCCCTATACCGTGGCTTATAACCATGAATGATACACAGTATCACCACACATGATACTGTATCATATTAACTTGATACACCATGGCATATCTTCTTGTGCCATCTTTTCTCTATGGTATTATACTAAAAATAAATTATGAGTGAAAATAAATAAAGCCATGTACACACTGAACAAATGTTCGACAAACATGTTTGTTGAAACAGTTTGGTCAAATTTTATTATGCTTGACAAACAATGTTTGCCCGAGGCCAGTGTCGACGCATCACCAAACAAAATATTTGTAAGTGGGGAGAACAGGTTTTATGTTTCACAGCAAACACTGAAATTGTTTGGAAAACAGTAATTTTTTGTTTGACAAACAATGATTTTCAAAACTTTTGAAAATGTTTGTCCCTGAGCCCCTCAACAAACATGTTTGCCGAAGATGTATGTCGAACATTTGTACAGTGTGGACACGGCTTAAGAGCGATTGGGCGGCGAAGCCCGCCTCCCAGCCGGAGGGCGAGTCTGGAATGTATAGTTGAATATTAATTTCATATGGATTAGTTCATTCAGGACTCAGAACTCAGAAAGGTCAACAGCTCTACAAGCTGATGTAATTTGTAGGAGTATAGAAAGGGGTGATCATAAGGAGTGAAAATAGGAAATCGAAATATGAAGATAATAGAAATGCGAATGATGCAAATAATCGAGCTCAATATGGAAGAGAATTGGCTGACATGTGACAAATGTGAGTAATTTTGAATCGTTGAACGATTCCGATAACAATCAGTCATCCATGTCATGCACAGATACAAGCTAAATTTTGTCAATTATTTATCGACAGTCATAAGATGAGTATTGGAAAAATTCAGGATTTGAAATTGATAAATTCAGGATTAGAGAATGGAATTGAAATTCAATAGACTGTACTGAGCACAAATATTATGTTGAGGAATTTGAAAGAGATGTATTCAAAAGTTTGTTTATATTGAAAGTTGTGATATCAGAGAAAAATTTTGATATTTCAGAGCTTAATTTTGGAAATACTTGAGAACTTACAAAGCCAGTTTCGAATGCCAATTGAGAATAGAGACTGAAGTATTAATGTTGATGTGTTCAAACATTTTCCAATGTGGTGAACCGATCAAATATTATGAGGACTTAGAAGTTTTCAATCATGCAGAACTCAAAATTTCATCATTTCAGAGCTTAATTTTGGAAATACTTGAGAACTAACGAAGCTTGCTTCGAATGCCAATTGAGATAGAGACTGAAGTATTTATGTTGATGTGTTCATACATTTTCCAATGTGAACCGATCAAATCATTATGAGGACTAAGAAGTTTTCAATCCTGCAGAACTCAAGCGGTACAGAGCTCTTCATTCTAAATTTGTAACTCTCATGACAGAAACTATATCTTACATGAGCTTCCAGATGGAGATTGAGGTAATCCCATTATACTTGATATATGTATTTTACAATCTAACATAAATCTAATCCTTCGCAACATGTGGGGTCAAGCATTCACTAGACAATTCTTTCTTCAAAATTGAGATACTTTTTATAAAAGGAATTAAACTCTAAAGGTTATTACTTTCCTTGCCCTATAAACATAGGTAAGGAAAGTATTGCTTTCCGAAAATAATTAAGGTACCCCAATTTCCAAATTTCTATACGTTTCAAGGTCCCCTGAGTCCAAAAAATGGTTCTTGGGTATTGTGTGTGTGTGTGTGTATGAGTGTATGAGCGTCTGTGTACACGATATCTCATCTCCCAATTAACAGAATGACTTGAAATTTGGAACTTAAGGTCCTTACAATATAAGGATCCGACACGAACAATTTTGATCAAATGCAGTTCAAGATGGCTGCTAAAATAGCGAAAATGTTGTCAAAGAACAAGGGGTTTTCTCGATTTTCTCGAAAACGGCTCCAACGATTTTGATCAAATTTAATACCTAATATAGTCATTAATGAGCTGTATAAACTGCTACAAGTCCCATATCTGTAAAAATTTCAGGAGCTCCGCCTCATCTATGCGAAGTTTGATTTTAGATCCCCAATTATATTAGGAATTTGTATTGGGCTTCAGATACAATTTAAACAAAAAAAAAACAAGTGGAATAGATTGAGCATGAGAATCTCTACTATTAATGCTCAGTAACATTTTCACCTAAAATTGAAAATAAACTTAACATTCGAGAAAATTTGATTATTCAATAATTGCAAACTGTTGGCAACTGTTGATTCTATTAAATCATTCACTATGAAGAGATAGCATACTTCATGTGCCTCCAGCGTTATTGTCCTGTCACCAGCTGGCTCAGATCTTTGAATAGTAGACTTGAGATCAATTTTCTTAACGGCAAGGAAAGTTGTGTGAGTGTGCCACACCAGATTTTTAAGTTTCTATTCTCAAATAAAGATTGTGGCTATTATGTTATGTCCGATTACTATTCAACAGTCTACCATAAGCTGAACTCTACAGAACAGCGAGGTAATTCGTCCACTTCTTAATTATTTTTTGGAATTGTAAACTTTTATAAAATGAACTTCATTATACAGATCGTAGATATTCAAATCCCAGATAAAAATTGAGCCAATTCTGTTGTACTCCATAACTATTTCACAATCTACCATAAGTTGAACCCTGCAGAACCTGTGACGTCACCCATTCACCAAACAATTCTTTCTTCAAAATTTGTAACTTCTATAGAATAAACTCAATCCTACAGATCATAATGATTCAATCATCTAATATATATTAAGGCAATTCTGTTATATTTCATAACTATTTCACAATCTAACATAAGCTGAGCCTTACAGAACTTGTGAGGTCATCTTTTTAGATCACAGTAATTCTCTTTTGGAATTTTGAACTTTTTTAAAAGAGAAGGATCATTTCTCATTTTGAATCTTAGATGAATATGAGACAATAATGTTATGTTTCATAACTATTTCACAATCTACCATAAGCTGAACCCTACAGAGCTTGTGAGGTCATCTATTCACTTCACAATAATAAATTATTCTTTGTTAGAATTTTGAACTTTTTTAAAAGAAACTGGATCATTTCTCATTCTGAATCTAAGATGAATATTGAGGCAATAATGTTATGCACAATAACTATTTCATAATCTACCATAAGTTCAATTCTACAGAACTTGTGAGGTCATCTATTCACTTCAGAATAATAAATTATTCTTTGTTAGAATTTTGAACTTTTTTAAAAGAATCTGGATCATTTCTCATTCTGAATCTATGATGAATATTGAGGTAATTCTGTTATATTTGATAACTATTTCACAAATACCATAAGCTGTACCCTACAGACTGTGAGGTAATCCATCTACTCCACAATGAATCTTTGTTGATATTTTCAACTTTGAAAAAAACAAGATCTCTTATTTGCAGCAAAAATAAAGATTGAGGCAGCCCTGTTAAAGTTTTTGATAAAACTTTCACAATTTACCATCCAACACCACCCTGCAGAACTCCTTGGGCTGCATGGAAACCCTCCCACACACAAAACCACTCTTGGCACAAACTAGATTCACTAAAACCTCCGGGAAAACTCAATTAAAACATCACATTTCCACCAATTTTCCACAATTTTCACCGCCGTAAACCATGAAAAACCCCAGTGACGTTGCTCACTTATTGGAAATTTCTAATGTTTATCAACAATGGTGCAGAAAAGGTTAACGCTAGAGCACCTTTTTGGGGTGCGCAGTACCAATACAGCTAAATATCCCCACCCTGACCCACTGGTATTGATCGGGGGCGGTTACCCTGAATTTCCCCTCCATTTTTCCCTTTTCCCCAGCGTTTTCTCCCTCTTGCCCGCCAGGAAATTCCCTCCGGTTTTCATAATTCAATTAACTAAGTTGTGTGTACAGTGTGTTGAATTCTCTTCATTTAATAAATTATTATTATGGTGCTCAGTGCATTAGAGTGAGGTCCACGTTGTAATGGCAGTGTTTTATTAACATTAGTGTTGATATCCTTGTCTATCATTCGACAAAACAGGTGACGCTATCCTTTTCTACCTCCCTCCAACCTTGCAGACCATTTTTCAACAATGTATAAATATGATAAATCAACAATATATTCAATTACACTCATAACAATTGATAATTCAATCATTAAAAAATATATTCCTTGGCAAATAAAATACAATAATCGATTATTTAAAACAAGAATGAACAGTTGTTATTACATCAGATATAACGGTATCAGCTATCCTCTATAGAAGGCAGTGGCAAGGCAGAGAATTGGCAACGCTGTCTAATGTCTTTCTCCACTGTCATTATAACGTGAACCTCGCTGTATAATGACGCTGCTCTCATATCTTTCTTCACTGCCATTAAACGATAGACCTCACTGTACAACGATAATTATGATGATGATGATGATGATGATGATGATAATTGTTGTTGATGATGATGATGATGATGATAATTGTTGTTGATGATGATGATGATGATGATGATGATGATGATAATTGTTGATGATGATGATGATGATGATGATGATGATGATGATAATTGTTGTTGTTGTTGATGATGATGATGATGATCATGATCATGCTGATGTTGATGTTGTTGATGATTTCATTTCATTTCATTTATTGATAGACAATAGATACAATGCAGGTGAAAACAACAGGCATTCGCTCAAAACTGCTTCCAACCTTAATTTGGAATACACAGTCTAGAGGTTATGTAAATGATAATTCAATTCGAACACACTATTTTGAGTCCAAAAAATGTATGTACTACAATAATACTTTTGATTTATCAGATTAATTAATTTCAAAATACAAATCCAAATCAAAATCTTCCTTCACAATCACAAAAAATCTGGTGTGGCGCACTCTTACAACTTTCCTTGCCGTTATGAAAATTGATCACCTGACGCTAGTGTTCCCGCGCATCTCAAGTCTACTATTCAAAGATTTGAGCCAGCTGGTGACAGGGCAATAACGCTGGAGACACACATGAGGTCTGCTATCTCTTCATAGTGAATGATTTAATAGAATCAACAATAATTTGCAATTGAATATCACATTTCTCGAATTCAAAGCATATTTTCAATTTTAGGTGAAAATGTTACTGAACATTAATTGTAGAGATTTTCATGCTCAATCTACTCCACTTGATTTTTTTCGTTCAATTGTATCTGAAGCCTGATAATTGGAAATCTATCTGCATTGATGGGGCGAAGCTCCTGAAATTTTACAGATATGGACTTGTGGCAGTTGATAGAGCTTATCGATGACTATTTTAGTCATCGATCAAAATTAGTCATCATGATCAAAATCGTTGGAGCCGTTTTCGAGAAAATTGCAAAAAACCCTGTTTTTGACAAAATTTTCGCCATTTTAGCCGCCATTTTGAATTGCATCAGATCGAAATTGTTTGTGTCGGATACTTATATCGTAAGGACCTTAACTTCCAAATTTCAAGTCATTCCGTTAATTGGGAGATGAGATATCGTGTACACAGACGCACATACACTCATACACACACACACACACACACACACATACACACACACACACACACACACACACACACATACATACATACAGACCAATACCCAAAAACCACTTTTTCGGACTCAGGGGACCTTGAAACGTATAGAAATTTAGAAATTGGGGTACCTTAATTTTTTTCGGAAAGCAATACTTTACCTATGGTAATAGGCAAGAAAAAAATATTAAAAATTTCACTTAATACACAAATTATACTCATTTTAAAATTCTAAACATGTTAAAATTAATGATGATGATGATGATGATGATAATGATGATTGTCATGAATGTCATCCCTATAGTAATTGGCATGTACATAGTTAGAGTCACCCTCTGCATGTTGTAAACAATGGCATCTGTTGTGTCACATCATGGCTTTTAGGGGAGGTTTTTTCTTCTCAGCATGGGTTGACTTTTAGCGAAATTATACTCGCTGTTAGTTACTTTTCACGCTTATTATGCATGTTCATTCCATTATTGGTAATTATAGTGATACTGTATTCTTCAACTATAGTGAGGTCCACGTTATAATGGCAGTGGATAGATAGAAGAATATTGATGCCGATCCTCATCGTTAATTATTATTTTCAACACTGTCAAAACATAACTGGCATCGTTGTGGACCTAAAAAAGTATAGTACTACTGACTTTGTCGAATGATAGACAAGGATAGCTAAACCAAAGTTGATCAAATACTGTCATTATAACGTGGACCTCACTATAGTCAACACAACCGTACAGTATAATATGGGTTTTCTTCCTTGTTCTGAAAAATACAACACCCTACTGCGTATTATGAATCTTGGTTTCACAAAGATTTCTTTTCTTCTTCTTCTTCTTCTTCTTCTTCTTCTTCTTCTTCCTCTTCTTCTTCTTCTCCTCCTCCTTATTCCTCTTCTTCTTCTTCTTCTTCTTCTCCTTCTTCTTCATCTTTCTCTTCTTCTTTTCTACTGCGTATTCTTCTTCTTCTTTGTTTTCTTCTTCATTCGTAACAACACGCACTTGCCAAATTCTGTTGCCAAACGCAGTGAACTGAAACCATGGGAAGAAGAAAGGAGATGGAAGAACGAGCCTGAGTGTGAGGAAGAGGGAGGGAGAGAAGATGAAGTAGAAGAGAAAAAGGGGGCAAAAAAGAAATGAGAGAATGAGAGTGAGAGAGATTGAGAACATTCCAGGTGGCATAGGGCCGAGAAAGTGGAAAAGTAATAATTCACATAGAAAAAACAATATAGAAAGGGATTAGAAATGGGAGGGAAAGATAAAGCAAGATTCTGTGGAAGAGAGAGAGGTGGAGAGGGAGAGAGGATGAGAGAATATATGAGAGTCAGAGAATGATGGAGAGAACATTGTAAGCATACATTAAAAGTTTATTTATCATGAAGTGGCCTCTTACTTGCCAAAAATGTCAACTATAAAATTTATACTCAATTTTTTTAGAGCCTTTGGCCTACCAAGAAATATGGAATAAATCATAATGCATGCATGTTTTATATTAATAAATTATTACAGAAAATGAATGATCCCCTTCACTTGTAGAATTTTATAATCGATTTCTGTTCACTACAGAATAATTGATCAAGCGAAGTGAGGTCTAAGATTCAAGTCGACGCTTTAGCATTTCTGTTAGTGTTTTAATGTTTAAATGTTTATATGTTTATATATTGCGCATTTACGGCGAACGCGGTAATAGATTTCATGAAATTTGACAGGTATGTTCCTTTTTTCATTGCGCGTCGACATATATACAAGGTTTTTGAAAATTTTGCATTTAAAGGATAATATAAAAGGAAAAAATCTGGTGTGGCGCACTCATACAACTTCCTTGCCGTTATGAAAATTGATCACCTGACGCTAGTGTTCCCGCGCATCTCAAGTCTACTATTCAAAGATTTGAGCCAGCTGGTAACAGGGCAATAACGCTGGAGACACACATGAGGTCTGCTATCTCTTCATAGTGAATGATTTAATAGAATCAACAATGATTTGCAATTGAATAATCACATTTTCTCGAATTTAAAGCTTATTTTCAATTTTAGGTGAAAATGTTACTGAACATTAATTGTAGAGATTTTCATGCTCAATCTACTCCACTGGATTTTTTTGTGTTTCAATTGTATCTGAAGCCTGATAATTGGAATCTATCTGCATTGCTGGGGCGGAGCTCCTGAAATTTTTACAGATATGGACTTGTGGCAGTTGATAGAGCTTATCGATGACTATTTTAAGTATGAATTAATCAAAATCGTTGGAGCCGTTTCCGAGAAAATCACGAAAACCCCTGTTTTTGACAACAGTTCGCCATTTTAGCCGCCATCTTGAATTGCATTTGATCGAAATTGTTCGTGTCGGATCCTTATAGTGAAAGGACCTTAAGTTCAAATTTCAAGTCATTCTGTTAATTAGGAGATGAGATATCGTGTACACAGACGCACATACACTCATACACCACACACACACCCACACCACACACACACCACACACACACACATACAGATCAACCCAAAAACCAGTTTTTTGGACTCAAGGGACCTTGAAACGTATAGAAATTTAGAAATTGGGGTACCTTAATTTTTTTCGGAAAGCAATAAAAGGAACCTCCTTCATACGCCAATATTAGAGTAGAAATCAGACTATAGAATTATTCATCATAAATCAGCTGACAAGTGATTACACAGATGTGTGGAGAAGGCAGTCTATTGTTGTATTTCCATAAGGTCTATAGTTTCAATTAGGTACTTGTGGATGAGAATACTGCGTGAGGTCTACTGTTAACAGAACTACTAGTAATTCAATTGGATAAGTTCATGAGAGAATGACATTTAAGTCGAAACCAGTCAAGAAAAGGCGACACGACGTGACATGACGTGACGTCAGTCTGCTAGATGAGTTAATAATATCATCATGATCATATTACAATGTTCACACGTGCCAGCATAGTCTCAATGTGAACATCATAATATTTTATGATCATAATGTTCCTTCTTCATACAGTTCATTTTCTTCTTCTTCTTGTTCTACTTCTGTTTCTTCTTCTTCTTCTTTTCCTCCTCCTCCTCCTTTTCTTCTTCTTTCTTGTCTTCTTCTTCCTCGTCTTCTCCTACCCATTTTATTCCCTTATTCACCTCCTATTTCCTCTCCTTCCAGCTGCTTCTTCTCTCTTTTCAAACTTTCTCTTTTCTTATATTTCCCCGCTATCTTACTCTTCTCTCCTGTTTCTTCCTTTTGCCCACATATCTCTTACTCTTTCAACACTCCTCCCAACATAAGTTTCTCTTTTCTTCCTCTTATTTTCTTTCTCCTCAATTTTCCCCGTTTCTTTTTTCGTCAATATAACGTGAATTCTTCTAATTTTTTCCCTATTCTTCTAGATTCATGAGTTTTCTGCTTCTTCTTATACAATCTCTCTCCTATCCTCCTTTGATTTTCGTTTTTCTTCCTTTATTCTTTCTCAACTCACCATCTTTCCCTCTCCAGCTCCGGGTTTCTTCTACTTTTTCTTCAATCTTAATATTCTCTTTTGCTCCTTTTCTTTCCACTTCAGCCTCTTCCTTTTATCATTCTTATTAATTCTTCTCATTCCTCTTCTCATTATCCTTCTCCTTTATTTCTCTCTTCTTCTCCTTCTCCTTCTTCTCAGGTCATTTCTTTCTTGACCACCTTCGTTTTATCTACAACACTCTTCTTATAGAGTTAAGCTTGACTCACAATTCAATTCATCCATCACTCATTTTGACAATAATACACTTCTTTTTTCTCCTTCTACTTCTTTTTCAACCTCTCCTCCTTCTCCTCCTTCTCCTTCTTCTTCTTCTTCTTCTCCTCCTCCCTCTTCTTCTCCTTCTTCTCCTTCTTTTCCTGCTTTTTCTTTTAAAAACCTAGTTTGAATCCAAAGACACTCATTCTGTATTCTTGTCACAAGACAGGACTGACATTATCCAGTGTCTCGCTCATGAATCTGGAATCCTCATTCTCTAGTACTTTGAATCTAAAATTTCTTCCCTTCCAGAATTTCCTATGCAGGTATCATAATCCGTGAACAGAATTTGAATTTAAAGCAGGCTCCTGCACTCTTATTCACCGAATATATAACTGCATAATAGAGGTGCATTGGTGCAGTATTTAGTGCATAATATAACTGGATGGGGAAAATGTAAGTCAGTAATATTGCACTATTGCATGCACTAACTAGTAGTTCTGTGAACAGTAGACATCACGCAGTATTCTCATCCACAAGTACCTGATTAAACTATAGACCCTATGGAAATACAGCAATAGACTGGCTTCTCCACACATCTGTGTAATCACTTGTCAGCTGATTTATGATTAATATTCTATAGTCTGATTTTACTCCAATATTGGCGTATGAGGAGGCTCCTTTCTCCTTTATATTATCCTTGAAATGCAAAATTCCCAAGAACCTTGTATATACGTCGACGCGCAATTAAAAAAGGAACATACCTGTCGAATTTCGCCGTAAATGCTCAACATATAAACATTTAAACATTAAGAGAAATGCCAAACCGTCGACATGAATCTCAGATCTCACTTCGCTCGGTCAATTACAGTGAGGTCCACGTTATAATGGCAGTATTTGATTAACATTGGTGTTGCTATCCTTGTCTGTCATCCGACAAAGCAGATAGCGCTATCCTTTTCCATATTTGCAACGTTGCCAGGTTGTTTTTCAAAAATTTAGAGTGATAATTAACATAATATTTTATCTCAAACATGAAAATTTATTATTCAATCATTGAAAAATCCTATTATATTAAGCGAGCAATTTCTGTATTTATAAATCTGGTTATTTTTATATCTGATTATTTTTATATATGGTTATTTTTATACCTAGTTATTTTCATATCTGGCTATTTTTATATCTGATTATTTTTATATCCAGTTATTCTCTATCTGGCTATTTTTATATCTGGTTATTTTTGTATCCATTTATTTTCATTTCTGGCTATTTTAATATTGTGTTATTTATGTTTAACGGAATTTGAAAACGGCTCTAACAATTTTCACGAGATTTCGAACATAGTAGGTTTATGATATAAAAACTTGATGCACTAGGTCTCATCCTTGGAAACTCGCTGAACGACATTAAAAGGATAGTTCATCCTTGGCTGAAACAGCTGTGGATGGTAAAAAAGTGAGTATGTGGAAAATCAAAATATCGCATCCCCAAAATTCATAAGATGACGTATATAATAACCAGCTGTGGAATATAAACACGATCATTTAAGAGAATTGTGTTCTGTTTATTGATAAATAAAAATAACGAGCGAAGCTCAGTGCCTCGATATTAATTGATTATGTTAAACAAGAATGAACAGTTAATATTACATCAGATATACCGGTATCAGATATCCTCCATAGAAGGCAGTTTCAAGGCAGATAATCGTCAACGCTGTTCTTCCATCTTTCTCCACTGCCATTATAACGTGGACCTCATTATAGGACAGTGAAGTTCACTACAATATTATGTATAAACAACTACAATATATGTATAACACAACGTATTTAAGTAGCATGTTAGTATAAGTACTATAGTGAGGTCCACGTTATAACGGCAGTGTTTGATTAGCAATGGTATTGCTATCCTTGTCTATCATTCAACAAAGCGGAAAGCGCTATTTCTTTCTCGTTTTGCTCTGTTGCCAAATCGTCTTTTAACAATGTAGAATTGATAATAAACAAACAAAATATTTCATCGTAATTATGAAAATTCATTATTAAATTATTGAAAAATATAATTCTTGCTTAATAAATTATAATAGACTATTTCAAACGAGAATGAACCGTTAATATCTGTATATATAAAAGCGAAATGGCACTCACTCACTGACTGACTGACTGACTCACTCGCAGAAAACTAAAAATCTACCGGACCAAAAACGTTCAAATTTGGTAGGTATGTTCAGTTGGCCCTTTAGAGGCGCACTAAGAGCGGATTTGGAAAAATTTCCAAAAATACGCCCAAAATCTGCGTTTTTCCAGCGTTTTTTAGCGTTTTCACAGCTTTATCGAGAAGAATGAACAGAAAATGTTAAAATTTAGTACAGAAGCTCAGCTAGGGTGTAATAATGTTGTGTTAGAAGGAATTTGCAATAACGTCAAAGATACGCCCAAAATTAGCGTTTTTTGCTTTTTCTCAGATTTATCGAGAACAAATGAACAGAAATCGTTCAAATTTGATACAGAAGCTAAGCTAGGGTGTAATAATGTTGTGTTAGAAGGAATTTGGAATAACGCCAAAGATACACCCAAATTTAGCGTGTTTTTTGCGTTTTCTCAGTTATTTCATCAAGAGTAATAGACAGAAAATGTTCAAATTTGGAACTGAGGTTTAGCTAGAGTCTAAAAATTATGTGTTAAGGTGACTTTAATATTTCATCAAAGATACGCCCAAAATTAACGTTTCTCCAACGTTTTTCTCAGCTTTTCTGCGTTTTCTCACCTTTTTCAATAATTGATTCAAATATTTGAAAAAATTCAGTACACAGGTTTAGCTGAGGTCGAAGAATTTTGTTTGCCAAAGATACGCTGATATATAACAGGTGTTTTTACCAGCGTTTTTGGCGAGCGAAGCGAGCCCGCTGATCTCACTTTAGACGATCCAGCCGGGGCCCCCTGGCTAGACGGATATGGCGAGCGAAGCGAGCCTGACGTCTAGTTACATCAATAAACCTGTATCAGCTACCGTCTATGGAAGGCATTGATAAGACAGAGGTTCGGCAACGTTGTTCTCCTATCTTTCTCCACTGCCATTATAACGTGGACCTCATCATAACTGCATGTTAATGTTTAATTATTAAAATGAGGAGAGTGCATGAAACTATGTTAATATAATCAACTAATGCCAACTAATATAGCGCATGAAACTATGATAGAATCATCTAATTTCAAGACTATTTGTCATATTTTAATCATGGTAATGCATTTTCCTGGTAGCTTCAGTACTAATACACTTTGCTGTAATTAATATTCAAATATGCTAATGATTCATTGTACTTAATACCAGTTGGTAACCCGTGCAACGCATAGGACCATTGTCGAACTTGACAAAATGAAAACCTGACCTATTGAAATCTTGAAGAATATTTAAAATAGGCCTGTAACCTTCTAACATGACAATATGAAAACCTGACCTACTGAAATCTTAGAGAATATTTAAAATAGGCCTGTAACTACCCTCGGTAAATTGAGAATCTTTATGCAAAATATAAGCGTTAGTGGCATTGAGTATTTTAATTTGAAAAACAATAATTTGAGAAATAAATACGTAGCTTGTATACCTAAAACAAATAAAAGTCACTTCATGAAATTTTTTTCTTATTTAGCTCCAAAGTTGTACAACCTGCTGCCCTTGGAGATAAGGCAGTGCAAGATACAATCAAGGTTTTGTGAGAGATGTCAAGAGATTTGAATGGGATGTGAGAATATAGATACCTTTCTACTTTCCTTGCCCTATTATCATAGGTGAGGAAAGTATTGCTTTCCGAAAAAATTAAGGTACCCCAATTTCTAATTTCTATACGTTTCGAGGTCCCCTGAGTCCAAAAAAGTGGGTTTAGGTATTGGTCTGTATGTGTGTGTGTATGAGGTATGTGCGTCTGTGTACACGATATCTCATCTCCCATTAACGGAATGACTTGAAATTTGGAACTTAAGGTCCTTACAATAAATGATCCGACATGAACGATTCCGATCACATGCGATTCAAGATGGCGGCTAAAGTGGCGAAAATGTTTACAAAAACAGGGTTTTTCGCAATTTTCTCGAAAACGGCTCCAACGATTTTGATTGAAGTTATCGATAAGCTCTATCAACTGCCACAAGTCCCATATCTGTAAAAATTCCAGGAGCTCCGCCCATCTATGCAAAGTTTAATTTTAGATTCTCAATTATAAGGCTTCAGATACAATTTAAACAAAAAAATTTGAGTGGAATAGATTGAGCATGAGAATCTCTACAATTAATGTACAGTAACATTTTCACCTAAAATTGAAAAAAAGCTCGAAATTCGAGAAAATGAGATTATCCAATTCCAAACTGTTGGCAACTGTTGATTCTATTAAATGATTCACTATGAAGAGATATCAGACCTCATGTGTGTCTCCAGCGTTATTGCCCTGTCACCAGCTGGCTTAAATCTTTGAATAGTAGACTTGAGATGCGCGGGAACACTATCGTCAGGTGATCAATTTTCATAACGGCAAGGAAAGTTGTGTGAGTGCGCCACACCAGATTTTTAGAATTCTCATGTAGCCTTATAGACTTTAATATCATAATATTGTACAATATACTTCGAAGCTAAAATTGATAAATCATCGATACTGTTATGTAATATGTGTCACTTCATATGCGACTGTCGGCCTCAGTAACTACATTTTAGCGCTATAGTTTTGTAATCAATTTTATATCACCATCTCAAACAGGTTTAGTACCTCGAGATGCAAATACTCAATTGGCATTGCATTTTATTTTGAAATAGTAGGTACTTTCCCATGTTGTAAAATGTGTATTGCTCTTATTATGTATTTCTAAGATGTTGTAATTTTGTATTTCTGCCAATAAAATGAATTTTCATTTCAATCAGTTGAGTGGTTCAGACATGATGATGCGTCATTCATGCATTTCCTATCCCGTACGTGTATAAGCCAATTCTTTCCTTTATTATAGATTTTCAAATACATATATACCTGCTAGAGTTTGAATAGAGCTTCAAGGTGGAAGCTTTGAACGTATTGTCTTACAAAAAAACATGAAAAAATCGAAAAGAAAGCTTTCAAAACCCATTTAATCCGAGTTCCTTTGAAGTTTTTTTCTTCAAAAAGTACAGTAGACCTGAATGTTTTTGTATCAGGGAGCTCTCAGCAGCATCTATTAAGGAAATTTTTATTCTCCTCGTAATGAGAAAAAGTTCAGTAATACTCTCGAATGGAGATGAGAGAATCCTCTTTCAAAGATTGTTTGATCTTTGTCCTCTTCTCTATTGCTCTCTCTCTCTCACACTCTTTCTCTGATTTAAATATTCATACTTTTAAAAATGAATTCGTTTAATAATTAGCTACACTATCATTCATTTGATCTGAATTTGTTTAATCTACATATATATAAAAAATCTGGTGTGGCGCACTCACACAACTTTCCTTGCCGTTATGAAAATTCATCACCTGACGCTAGTGTTCCCGCGCATCTCAAGTCTACTATTCAAAGATTTGAGCCAGCTGGTGACAGGGCAATAACGCTGGAGACACACATGAGGTCTGCTTAATAGTGAATGCACAATGAATAGTGAATTCACTTAATAGTGAATGATTTAATAGAATCAACAATAATTTGCAATTGAATAATCACTTTTTCTCGAATTAAAAGCTTATTTTCAATTTTAGGTGAAAATGTTACTGAACATTAATTGTAGAGATTTTCATGCTCAATCTACTCCCTTGATTTTTTCCGTTTCAATTGTATCTGAAGCCTGATAATCGGGAATCTATCTGCATTGATGGGCGAAGCTCCTGAATTTTTACAGATATGGGACTTGTGGCAGTTGATAGAGCTTATTGATGACTATTTTAGGTATGTTTGATCAAAATCGTTGGAGCCGTTTCCGAGAAATCACGAAAAACACTGTTTTTGACAACATTCTCGCCATTTTAGCCGCCATTTATCATCCATTTTATAGACATATGTTTTCGAAATTGTCGGCCGAGCGGTACCGAAGAACGGAAAGATGATCATGATACAAGATCATATTGTGATAATATGATTTAGCATCTAAAGTTACCAGCTTTAATAAACAAGTCACTCTGTGATAAATTGTGTACTGGTATTAAAACGGTAGTTTGGAGTTGAAGTGTAGTTGATTGGTACCAGCTGTAAATGATGGTATCTTAGAATAGCTATCACTATAACCTTATCACTCCCCTATCATTGAGAAACTGGAAAATGTTGGAAAAATGATTCACCTCATGAAAGAGGGTTGTTCATATTGCATTCATTAATTACTGAAAAATGACAGTATAATTCACATTTTTTTGATAATTCAGCTTAGCTTATATTCATCCTAAAGTGGAAGATGGGAAGAATTTAGAATTATTTGTGATTCATCTTACATCGCATATTTCTTGGACCATCTAATGACAAGCAATCAACAACTATGAAAAAATTAAATTCCTCTTTGAAACGCTGATTTAGCCTATTTTTTTTTAATTCAACACTTTACTGATAGATATTACTACCAATTGGATGAGAACAATATGTTTTCGGAATAATAAATGCTGCATGACTAAGCACATAGGAAGTCCGTATTGAGATGTAAATGAAAATATTGATTGTCAGATAAATTTTATGATTCACCAAATAGTCAAGTGTCACATGAGATACATTAACTTTTTGGCGGTACGAAGTTCGCCGGGTGTAATTTTTCCCTAAAAGAATCAATTTCAAATTCGAATGTGTTATTCATACATAATACTGTTTCAGAAAACTTAAAACTGCTTAGGCAGTGTATACAGAATAGGCTTGCATACTTCATCGCGAAACTGATAGCTGCCAACTTATTTGAATCGTACGAGACAAGACAAGGATTGATTGATAGATTGACATCGAGCCAGCACATCCTGACAATGAATTCTCCGATTGACTGTCACAGAAAAAACCTATCGACCAATTTGTAGCCAATTCAACAGGATTGGTAGCTGAAGAAAAAATAGAACAGAAAAGAGAAGAAGAAGAAGAGAAAAAAAAGAGGAACAAGGAGGTCTAGAAGAAGATGTAGAAGAAGACATAAGAAGGAGGGGGAGGAGGAGGAAAAAAGTAATAGAAGAAGAAGAAGAAGAAGAAGAAGGAAAGAAAGAAGTGTATCATTGACAAAATGAGTGATGGATGAATTGCACTGTTAGCCAAGCTCGACTGTGAGAGCCGTGTTGTTGATAAAACGATGGTGGTCAGGATTGAAATGACCTGTGGAGAAGGAGAAGAGAAAAAGGAGAGAGAGAAGTACAGGAGAAGGATAAGAAAAATGAGAAAAGGGATAGAAAAAGAATAGGAGCAGAAGGAAATGTTGGAAATTGAAGAAAACGTAGAGAAAATCCATAGCTGGAGAGGGGAGATGGTGAGTTGAGAAAGAATAAGGGAAGAAAAACGAAATCAATGGAGAGTGGGAGAGAGATTGTATAAGAAGAAACAGGAAACTCATGAATCTAGAAGAGAAGAGAAAAAATAAGAAGAATACACGTTATATTGGCAAAAAAAGGATCAAGGAAACGGGATGAATTGAGGAGGAAAAAGGAAATTGGAGGAATTAAGAAGGTGAAAGAAAATAAGAGGAAGAAAAGAGAAACTTATGTTGGGAGGAGTGTTGGAACAGTGAGAGACGGAAGGGAAAGAGGAAGAAACAGGAGAGACAGCGGGAGAATATAAGAAAAGAGAAAGTTTGAAAAGAGAGAAGAAGAAACGACAGAAGCAGCTGGAAGGAGAGGAAATAGGAGGTGAATAGGGGTATAAAAAGGGTAGGAGAAGAAGACGAGGAAAAAGGAGAAGAAAAGAAAGAAGAAGAAGAAGGAGGAGAAGAAGAAGAAGAAGAAGAAAAAAAAGAAGAAAAAGAAGAAGAAGAGGGGATGAGAGAGGAAGGAGAAGGAGAAGAAGATTCAGATTCAGATTCAGATTCCTTTATTCATGTGTTTAACAAAACATAATTCAACTTACGTTCTAGCGTTAAAAATAAATACCAGTAGCCGTAAAATGACATGGTGAATCATATTAAACTGATGAGTTCTACAATAATATTGAGCAAGAATAATGAAGAAAAATGCAAAAGTTAAGATACTACTGTAATGTTTTCACATGAAACGGTGAAGTTTGGACCTTAAGAAGTCCATTCTCAGAGAGGGTATCAAGGATACCCTCCCCTTCAGCACTTAACCGTAGAAGAGGAAGAAGAAGAAGAAGAAGAAGAAGGAGAAGAAGGAGAAGAACAAGAAAAGAAGGAGAAGGTAGATAGAAGAAAAAGTGGAAAAAGTACAAAGAAGAGGAATGACCAGCGATTTTAGTAACGTGTGAAATTCGCTGGCCATGATCATTAGTCTTTTCCAAAATAGGAGAGTTAGGGAGCTCACGACAGCGTGGGTGGAGGATGAGGAGGAGGAGAAGGAGAAGGAGAATGAGGTGGAGGAGAAGGCGGATGAGGTGGAGGAGGAGATTAATGAGGTGTGGAGAGGACTACGCGGATAGGTGGAGAAGAAGAAGAAGAAGAAGAAAAAAGAAGAAGAAGAAGAAGAAGAAGAAGGGAGAGGAATTGACTTGTCAACACAGTAATTGGCAAACCAGTGTGGCGCATAGAGAAAGGTCGGTTTCTCTAAACTAAGATTGAAGTTCGGTTTCGATTTATCCTCCTAAACTAAGATTGAAGTCCGCAACCCTCGGGGATTTTACGTTGGTGTACATACATCTATGTTAGTTACATATCACTCTATGTGTGGATTCACATGTCTGTGAATCAAGCTGCTCATCTATGATATAATAAAGGAAATAATTGGCTTATACACGTACGGGATAGGAATTCACGAATGACGCATCATCACGTCTCAACTACTCAACTGATTAACTTGAAATTTTGCATATTTTGAACTGACCTTCAAGTTTCAAGTTTCATTGTTTATATCAGCAATACAACAAAAAAAACATCTCATCAGATACCTGTAACTAACAATTTAAAGATACTAGGCACTTCTGAAAGGTTAATTTGGCACTATATCATAATGTATCAATAATACAGTAGAAATTAACTTTAAACTTATAAGTACACAACTAATATCAACATTTTGGAATAATGTAACTGATGATGGAAATGAACCTTAAAATTTTATGTGAGAACCGATGCAAACAAAAATACTATTCACAAAAGAGCTTCCGCAAAGCCCTTGTCTGTGAATAGGAGTTTGAATAATGAGACATATGAAAAAGATAAGACACATACACACACACACGCATACACACAGTCATCAATATCCGACAATTGACACATCAGAGCATTCCCCTCACTACATATATCTCATAGTGATATAAACTTCATGTGAACAGTAGGGAGGAAGCCACCACCTACAAGTCGACCAATAGGTATTTTAATACAGAAAAGAGAATTTAAGACAAGAGAGAAGAAGAAGAAAAATGTTTAGGGTTTTATGACAATTTATTTACTTAGCTTACCACTCTGAAGAAATTTTCAATTTTCAAAGGTGAATGAAGCCATAGCCAACACTTCGTTTTACGGATGAATTGTTTGCAAATTTTCAGCTTCCTTATTTAATAAATAAGATTAAATAGATTCTTAATCCTCTGAGGATGGTTATAGGTATATTTTTAATTCTTCAAGATTCCAGTAAGTCAAAAATTTCCAATTTGTAGAGATTTGGGTGAAATATTTTTGTTTTTAATTGGTTTTTAAATATCAAATTTTAACATTTTTAGTCTAGTCATTAGTTTTGAAGTGGAAATTGGACTTTTTGAAGTGAAAAGTGAAATCTTAACCTCATTCTTTTTTGAAACTTGAATTTGTGAGAATTTGGGAGAAGACAGTTTTGGGCTATGCCTGTGTTGTCTTCTCCCAATGATATTATATATTATAATTATGATTTGTTATTGTCAATGAAATAAATAAATAACAAATCTATCACAGTTGTTCTATCATTGTTCGAGATTTTGAAAGGAAGTCAATTCTTCATGAATGCAACAAATGGTTGCTGAAGAAATGTATCGATAAATTATATACCCGCTCACGACTTGTCAGCGAGTTTTCCGGTTTCCCGAGCTTTTCATCATGACTCATTTTCACGGCCGAAGAAGAAGGAAAGCGGGAAAGTTGCTGGTGAATAATTCATTTCAACAGTCGGAAAATCAGGAGGGAGAAAAGCTATGGAATGTGATTGAGAGCGGGGAGTGGGGGAAGAAGATGATGATGAGGTGGAGGAGGAGGAGGAGAGGGGAACGGAAGAGCAAGGAAAAAGTGAGAGAAGATGTATGAGGATTGAGGAGGAACGAAAGAACAAGGAAGAAGTGAGATAAGGGGGAGAAGGCGTGGAAGAAGGTGATGGAGAAGAAAGACGAATGCGAGAACATGAAGAAGAGGAAGAAGGAAAAGAAGAATGGGGAGCCACGTTCAAGGAGAAAGGGAAAAGAAGGAGAAAAAGAAGAAGAAGAAGGAGTCAGGAGCAAGAAGGGAAAGAAGAACGGCCAGGAAAAAGGAGAAGAAGGAGATGTAAGACGTAGAAGAAGGAGAAGAGAGAGAAGATGAAGAAGGAGAAGAAGAAGAGGAAGAAGAAGAAGAAGAGGAAATAGAAGACAGGAACAAGAACGAGAACAGGAAGGAGAAGTGAGAGAAGAAGAACAACAAGTAGCCATGAAAGAAGAGAAAGGAGAGAAAGCCAACAAGGAGAGAAAGGCGTAAAAGAAGGAGAAAAGGAAGAAGAAGAATAACAAGAACAGGAAGAACAAATAGAAGAAGTATTTTTATGGTGTTTTCTAACAAAGTAATTGGTGGTATACTGTATCAGATAATGTTGTTTTATACTGCATGTTTCTCGGTTTATATTAAACTAGCCGTCAGGCTCGCTTCGCTCGCCATATCCGTCTAGCAAGGGGGCTCCGCCCCCTGGACCCCGACTGGATCATCCAAGAATGAGATTAGCAGGCTCGCTTCGCTCGCCTGCATTTTATCATGTTAGGGCAATCCAGTCGGGGGTCCAGACTAAACGTTTGGCTAAACGGATATGGCGAGCGAAGCGAGCCTGACGGCTAGTAATATAATATTCCAGGATTGAAAGTAGCAGTGCCCAATCAATTTTTCCGCGATAATACATTTAAATCTTCAACTTGGTGCCAACCTAACAAAGTCAACTCAACTTAATGCCAACCTGACAAAATTATAATTTAGTTGCCAGTAACAACTGTTTCGAAGAGGTACTCTATCTAGATTATAATTCTATAGTAACATATGATATGGAAATTTCAATTATAATTAAGAGATTGAGAGAAGAAGAATATACATGCTAAAAGACGAACTTTAAACCCTTAGAAACAACCCCTAGAGTTAAAATATTGCCAAAAGATTCCTTAGTGCGCCTCTAAAGTGCCAACTGAACATACCTACCGAATTTGAACGTTTTTGGTCCGGTAGATTTTTAGTTATGCGAGTGAGTGAGTGAGTCAGTCAGTCAGTCAGTCAGTGAGTGAGTGCCATTTCGCTTTTATATATATAGAGATCGGGGCACCGAGCTTCGCTCGTAATTTTTATTTATTGATAAACAGAGCAAAATTCTCTAAAATGATCGTGTTTATATTTCACAGCTTGCTATACGTCAGCTTATGAATTCCGGGGATGCGATATTTTGATTTTCCACAGAATTATTAGCTCAGTTTTTACTATCCACAGACGACGAAGGTCTCAGCTTTTTCAGCCAAGGATGAATTATCCTTTTAATGACGTTCAGCGAGTTTTCCCAAGGATGAGACCTAGTGCAATCGAATTTTTCATTACCTACTATGTTCCAAATCTCGTGAAAATCGTTAGAGCCGTTTTTGAGATCCGTTGAACATAGATAACCAGATATGAATATAACCAGATATAAAAATATGAACAGATATACAGAAATTGCTCGCTTAATATAATAGGATTCTTAAAGTGTTGTGTTAAGTTTGAATGCAGTTGTTCTACAATCTATTGTGTTTTATCACTGTAAGGATGATATTCCAGAACGAGTTATTTGATTTGAGTTGATCTATTTCGTGTTGTTGAAAGAATAAATACACGGATAGTGAGCTGAATCATAGATTGGTTGATTCTTTGTTTGGTTCTATAGTCTACGATTGAAGCCAGCTCAGCGTTACATAATTCAGGGTTTGAGGTCGAATCAATACCAGTACATCAAACAGTAGACAGAGAAGAAATAAACCTTAATATCTTCTCGATAACTTTGAAATCCGTCCAAATTTGTTGAAACCTTGAAATAATACTCTAATCTCGCGTACTTCAAGAAACATTCAAATCAAATTTTATTCACCAATTAACAACAGTTTTACATGAAAATGAATAAATAATTTGTAGTTAAATAATTGGCGTGGCTAGAAAAAGAAATCTTGTGCTCCAGCCACAAGTTCAAACATTTCTTACCTATATTTTAACATGTTTTTAGAATTAATACAGCTCTTTATTTTATTCCTTCCTATAGTATTGAATAATTATGAAATTCAAAGTTTGTTACTTTGATAATAATAATTTCTACTTCGTAGGAAACGATCTAGCAGCTATGTAGCAACAGAGCTAGTAAAGGATAGCACTATCTGCTTTGTCGAATGATAGACAAAGATAGCAACACTGATTCTAATCAAATACTGCTATTATAATTACTGCCGATCTTTCTAATTATCAATAAATCAGTGGTTTTTTGACAATTTCTTAGTCTTTTTCATCCAATATGAATAATTACCACAATAACAACTTCTCAACTACACAAAAAAAAATTGCCATTATAACTTGGACCCCACTATAATAGATCAAGAGGATGAAAACCTAAGCACTACTGGTAAAATTCTGAAGGTGCGTACAGATTTATGCGCCGCGAACATGAGCAATTCACTTTTAATCAGCTGATGCAAAGCTTTTTATATCTGTATCTTACCGTTTCTGTAAAAATACAGATATAGTCTAGTATATTGCTCAGATAAAAGTGAATTGCTCATGTTCGCGGCGCGTATATCTGAACGTTTATTCTTGTATAGAATAATCAGTTATTATATCTTATTTGTCAAGAGAAATGTATTTTAAAATTATCAGATAACACATATCCATGACTAGCCGTCAGGCTCGCTTCGCTCGCCATATCCGTCAAGCCAGGGGGCTCCGCCCCAGGACCCCCGACTGGATCCTCCAAGAATGAGATCAGAAGGCTCACTTCGCTCGCCTGCATTTTCATTTGGGCATTTTTATCATATGTTAGGACGATACAGTCGGGGGTCCAGATTCAACGTCTGGCTAAACGGATATGGCGAGCGAAGCGAGCCAGACGGCTAGTAATATAATATTCCCAGGAATAGCTCCGATTGAAGTAGCAGTGCCCACACAATTTTTCCGCGATGAATGCATTTCAATCTTCAACTTGGTGTCAACCTAACAAAGTTAACTCAACTTAATGCCAACCTGACAAAATTATTAATTTAGTTACCTGTTAACAACTGTTTTCGAAGAGGTACTCTCTCTAGATTATAGTTCTATATTAACATATGGTATGGCCTTTTTTCAATTATAATCAAGAGAATAAGAAGAATATACATGCTAAAAGACGAACTTTAAACCCTAAAAACCACCCTTAGAGTGAAATATCGCCAAAAGATTTCTTAGTGCGCCTCTAAAGGTACAACTGAACATACCTACCAAATTTGAACGTTTTTGGTCCGGTAGATTTTTAGTTCTGCGAGTGAGTGAGTGCCATTTTGCTTTTATATATATATATATTGATATTTGTGATCATTTATATTCCCAGTATATTGTTAAAAACGATCTAGCAACTTTTTTGAGCTAGAGAAGAATAGCGCTATCTGTTTTGTCGAATGATAGACAAGGATAGCAACACTAATTCTAATCAAATACTGCAATTATAACTTGTACCTCGATACCCCTAATACAATACATCAATTTCAGTTATGCTTACGTCACCCATAGGATTATTATTGACAAGGTCCAATATCCGGATTATTATTATTAATCATCCCTTGTATATCATCCCCTATTGTAATAAGACAATGGAAGCAGATTAACACCCCCATTGTTATCATATGTACAACGTGCATGCACTCTGGTGGTCGATATGCGAACTACTTGAGTCTAGTATCTGACGAAAGAAGGTGCTGGAAAGAGTACTGTGTACTAGCGGGAGATATACAATTTTCTAAGGCAGTAAAGCTTCTGTGATGATAAATTTGAGTCTACTGTGTGGATTTCCTCTTCTATCCAATAAAAGCAGGGGTCTCAACCTTTTTATCCAAGGGCCACATTGTTAATTCTTGGGATGCTTAGAGGGCAATAACATGGATGTACGTGGAATTTGACTTGTGGG